>NC_081347.1:71410330-71425092 GCF_029784015.1 Lycium ferocissimum
TTTGCTTATCAAATTATATAAAATCCAAAAAACAAAAACAAAAACAAAAAAAAACAAAAAACTTACTTTTATGGTAGCTTTACTGGATTTGAAATTATGAAATGAAACACATTGTACTTTTGAAATTAGGGATTCAGAATTTAATATTTGCTAAATTTCATAAACGAAATATTTCGATTCCATTGTTTATTTTGCTTATAAAATTCTAGATCCATCTCCTTCCCAATATAATAAATCCAAATCCAAAATAAATTAAAATTTGTCAAAAAAAAAAAATACTTCTGAGGTAGCTTTACTGGAGTTACATGCTTCTTCACTTTAGCCGAAGAACATTCAGAAGAAGTCAGCCGGGTCGGGTCGGGTTTCCGGAGCTTCGGTGCGGGGGTAGATGATGGATCAGTCGGGTCGGATCCGATTTGGAGTTTCTTCTTTGACTTGAATGTATGTAATAGTGAAAAAGGTTCAGTAGATGACTCCATTGATAATGAGAAATAGTAATAAAATAAAATAAACACGAAATCCGTTTATAAGCAAAAATAAAGAAAATGATGAGAGGGCTATAGAGGGAATGTACGGTGTTGGGGTATGCATATGTATGTAGCATTTTTCTGGCGGGAAAGCTGAGCTGGATGCTGACGTGGCTAATAGATTTGGCGCCAACACCCGCGAAAGCTGAGGTGGAGGCTAATGTGTTTACCTTGCCACGTAAGATTTGGCGCGAAATTTTATAAGCTGGAAGGGCCCACGTGGGCTGTAATTAGTGAACTTTGGATTGTTGTAATTTGGTATGGACAGATATTAGTTCTTTTCTTTTTTCTCTTTTTTGAGTAGAGTTAATAGCACTTTTAGTCTTGATAATTGTAATATTTAGTTAAGCATAATTAAATTGTATACTTTGGATTTTTTTTTTAAGGAATATTCACGAATTTATCATAATTGTTAACGTTCAACTACTTATGTATCTACTTTCTCTGTTCCAAAAAGATTGTCCTACTTTCCTTATTAGTTTGTCCCAAAAGGATTGGCTTCTTTCTATATTTAAACTCCTTGCTAAATATTACAATTTTTTTCTTAAACTCCTTGCTAAATCAAACTAGGACAATCATTTTGGGACGAGGGGAGTATATATTACTGGCTCATGCATGCCAATTTATGTGTTACCTTTTCCTTTTTAGTTCATTCCAAATAGAATGTCACCTTTATATAATTGGAAACAACTTAATTCAAAATTCACCCTTAGTGAAATGATTTATAGTCACCAAATGTTCAAAATTTGTTTTGGCCACAAATTTAGAAAGTCTTCCATTCTTTTCTAAATTTTGTGCCATATAAATTGCGACAAAGGGAGTAATAAACTAATGTTGTTACTTTATATATTTGAACGTAATATAATTCTAAAAATTGTTCAAATACACTAAAAATATTTCGTACGTAAAGGAACTTAAAACACTCATTTCACTGAATTAAAGATTAAATGTGCTTTGTCAAGCATTACAAGGACCAAAATCAATTTTATCAATAACAGAGGGACAAAAAGTGCCATGTCTCTTTTAGGTAACACTGTTATCTTTTTATATTGTCTGAAGCTGCCTTTACTAAACAATTAAATGTTTTGGAATCGGTAATAATGAAAGAATGGTCTCTAATTTATAAATTTTTGTTTTATATGAACTGCAATTATAGATAGATTTTAAAAAATACCAATCTGTTTAAGCAAAAATTAAGAAATTAATGAGAATTTGCAGAGCTATATACAATGTTGTATTAAATTTGTATTAATATTGTATGAAAGTTGTATACAATGTTGATGTACTTGTATTAAATTTCATATGCATTTCGAAGCGAGATTCAAAATTGTATTAAATGTGTATGAATATTGTATGAAAGTTGTATACAATATTGTTGTAGTTGTACTAAATTTGCAAAAACCTAACATAAACTTTACTCCAATTTTATATATTTATATACATATTTCATACCATTTTTATATAGTTTTCAAACACGAAACATATGAGAATTCTAATCTTTGAGCGAGATATACATATTTCATATAGTTTTCAAACACGAAACATATGAGAATTCTAATCTTTGAGCGAGATATACACATTTCATACAATTTTCATACACAAACTTTTATCGAAATTTGTATGCCTTGAGCGAAAATATTCATAGATGTTTTGTAAGAAATCTATTATTATGTTTTGTAAACTAAAAAGTATCGTCATATTTTGTAAATATATCCTATTCTTATGTATGTATATGTCATTCTCCCGTTAAAATTTGCCAATTTTTTCTCGTTTTCTATTGTTTGAAGCTAGAATTACTCAACAATTAAATGTTGTGGTATTGGTAAAATGACAAGAATGGTCTCTGATTTATAATTTTTTTTTTATGAACTACAATTATAGAGGCTTTTTATATAAATACAAGAACTTACAAAATTCTTTTTCTTTTTAAAGCTAATACTTACAACACTTAATTGGGATGATTTATAGGCATGTTAGTTTATTTAATTGAAAAAGGTTATGGAGAAGATCGATATTTTATTTTTTAAAATTGAATGATCAAATAAAGACGAAGAACAATTAAATGGAATTAAAATAACTTTAAAGTCATCTTGATGGATAGATTTTTTTCGTTATAGTGGGTAAAGTTTAAGCAATTTTACTGTTATAATAGGTATGATTAAACTAGTTTAACGTGAATATTTTTGTAACTTTAGGGTATAGTAGGTAAAATGTAGTGACTTAATTGTTACAGTAGGTAAAGTTCAGGTATTTTAATGTGCCAAAAGAAGAGTTTCGTAATTTTAGTATTATAGTGAGTTTCATTGACCATAAGTGAAACTAACCATTCAAATTATAAACGATATTTTTGCATTATCAATGCTATTTAATTGGTTATATCAAGTCACTCTATTTTTCAGGTTTTTTCAGGTTATTATATAAGCTTAATATTACTAAGAGTTACCCATTGGGATTTTGGCAGGTGGCAATTACTGGACAGTTCATGTATTGTAGAAGTGGTTTTATTTCCATGTTGACTTCTTTTTCGTTTGTGTGTGTGTGTTTTTTTTTTTTTTTTTTTTTTTTTTGACGATAAGGTATTTGTGAGGGATTAATAAACTGTCAAAAGAGACTTTGTTTTCACATGCAATTGAAGCAAATGTTGATCCGAGAAGAGAGCAAAACGCAATGATTATGCATACTAATCTTCTCTGTATCGATCCAATTTTATCCAATTGCTCTCTAAGACCACAAATCAAAATGAATTTGAAACACAATACACGAGACTTGTGTAGAAGATAAAAGGCCTTTCCTTTCTAGCTACTTTGTTCAATCCTTTCTCTCCTATAGAGATATCAACAATCACGAAATATGCACATGCAATCAAGATTGGAAGAACTTGAACAATATTCTTTTATTCGGAAATTTGTTCTTCATTTTCCCTCTGTCTCGGTACATAAACACCCCGCTCTTACTTATTACTATTACATCTAATGACACGATTTCCTTACGTCCTCTTATTATCAAGGAAAAAACTAGTAAAACTAAAATCAGTCCTCATCAAACAGACACAACTCTTGTAGGGACGACGAGATCTTGTAGAAAGCGGGAAAATGAGAGTTTCGTCCCTATTAAACTTAAGCCTTCGCGCTTCATCCCTTGATATTTGATAAGCATTGGCAATGACAACCACAGGCAGCCCGCGAACAGCCGAGGTATGACCACTTAGAGTATTGATCATGGCATTGTCATTGGTGTTGAATGCTATCCATTCACATCCTTCATTTCCAGCTTGTTTTACTACTGCATAATCTGTGGCACTACTATGCATTGTCCTTCTCTGACTTGGTCATCTAGAACAGCTTGTACTCTGTGATCTACTACTTGAATTCTTGATTCATCCTTTGTTAAGTAGATTATGATGTGTGCATTGTTGTACCAATGAGGAGCCATCATGGAACTCTGCCCAATTTTGTATTTCAATTTTTGAAAAATAAACAGTTTAAGTTCTATACATTGATGCTGCTGAACCAAAATTTCACATCTCATTTTTGCACTTTTATTTAAATTTCAGAGTCTAACACATTTCAACCAGTGATTAGGCAAGGCAAATTATTTAGTTCAAATTTTTCTGGTAAAAAGGAAGATAGGATTCCTGATTATTCAGACCTTAATGGAATCATATGTGACGGTCAGTATATATCTCGTATATTCGCCTCTTCTCCCCGATAATTCTGATTTATTGTCAAAAAGACGAAGAAATAAATTCATTATTCCACTAAACTCGATCAAGAACTCGGGAATGAACTAATTCCCCCATTCAGGAATCTCGATTGAAATCCCCCTAAATGGTATTTCCCGTCGAAATACTCCCTCCGTCCCAAAAAGATTGTCCTCTTTTGACTTGGCACAAAATTTAAGAAATAAAGGAAGACTTTTGAAATGTGTGATTTAAAACAAGCCTTAGATATTTGTGTGGCTGTAAATCATCTCATAAAGTAAAATTGTTTTTAAATATAGAAAGCGTGTGTGTGTTTTGTGTGTGTGTGTGTGTGTGTGTGTGTGTGTGTGTGTGTGTGTGTGATAATCTTTTGTGTGTGTGTGTGTGTGTGTGTGTGGGAGTAATATTCTACCAACTTTTACTTGTTAAAAACTTAAAACGGTCTCATAGTAAAGTTTCTTATGTAATATTCATCAAATGCCAAGATAATTAGCAAACTTTACTGTTGTCACTTCAATGACCAACTATAGAACTTATAGTACTAGTACTAGTTAATTTTTTCCATGGATTTGAGTTATATACACGGTGTAAAGATTTTTTATGCTATCAATGCAGTTTAACTTGTGGTAGTTACCATTTTAAACAGGTCACTGATTAATGCTTATCATATAAATTTACTTGTAATTACCTTAGGAGTGACATGATCGTCTAAATGTAAGATAAAACGTCAGTGCACAGAACTTCAACGAAAAGTGAGAACTTACTCTATATAGAGAACTCCCCTAGAAGCACTGAGTCTAAGGAAGCTGAGAATCGGCAGAGTGAGGCTATTGACTGTGCTAGAACACCCTGCGTGTGGGTTGTATATATCAGCACGAGCGAGATTGTCGATGTTCTCTCTAACCTTAGCACTGCAAATTGTCTCTTCAATTCCATTCATAGGATCGTACAGTCCTTGCTCTTGTTGTTCTTCCACTTGTTCCTGTGAAATGGTGGCCTAATAACTCTAAGCCCTTCTTGAACACTAACAATGTGACCTGTCATGTCATCTTGTCCTTGTAGCTTCCTTGCCGTTTCCCTGTCATAATTGAGTCGAATTCAGAATTTACACTTTATAGCATTGGCGGAATCAGTAATTCTTACAAGGGGCTGCTCAGATGGTAAGCGTCCTCCACCTCTTACCCGAAGGTTGTGGGTTCGAGTCACCAAGGAGCAAAAAGGGAGAGCTCTTGGGGGAAGGTGTTGAAAAAAATAATTTACAAGGGGGTTCAAAAAAAATTTACTTTGAATGTCCCACCTGGGATTTGAAATTACTAAAAATAGAAAGAGCCATTCTTTTTGGGATAGACCAAAAAGGAAAGTAAGACACGTAAATTGGGACGGAGGAGTATTCAGATAGTAATTTAAGCACGTACATACTTTGCGGATGTGCACAAATAGTCACTTTTATGGCCTCATATTTACAAGATTGAGACTTTTACAAAATTAGAAAAATCATGAATAAAAATGTACCATCAAAAATGTCATTCACATACCTATCTGTTAGACACTCCACTTTTGTACTAAAGTTCGTAAATGTTGTCGAAGAACCCTTCAACTTCAGCAACCGAATCGAATTGGCCATTCTACTGAAGAATTCAACCAACAATTCGTACCTGCACAAACACACCAATGTTAAAACCAAAATAAACAAAAAAACAATCCAAGAAATTCCAGCTCTGAAAATCTCAACACGATACACTTTAAAAATTATGAATTGAAACACATCATACTCATGAACTGCATAACATAAAGTAGAGGCACGATTTTTCACTAGGACACATCAAGTAGGTTGTGTACCTATTGACCACTTACACTATCCCATGTTACACCAATTAGGCACTTTTTGCACAATCAACCAAACAAATAAAGAGTGTCCAATACACTCGCTGATGACATGTCAAAAGGATGAATTAAACGAAAACATGTGACATTTTTTTTATAAATTAATAAAATGAATTTTAAGTAATAAAAAAACACAAATTTCAGCAAAAAGTGCCTAAGTGGTACAAAATTGGAGTAGTGTAAGTGGTCAATTTAAGTTAAAAATATCGTGTCAATTTTAGGTGCATATTACTTTTGAAATTAGGGATTCAAAATCTAATACTTGCTGAAATTTTAGTTGTTTTTATACATTTAACAAACATAACTTTTTAATCCAATCCATTGTTTATTTTGTTTATAACACATAGATCCAAATTATATAAAATCCAAACAAAAATTAAAATTTGTTTTAAAAAAAAAAACACCTACTTCTTTGGTAGCTTCTTCCCTTTAGCTGAAGAAGACGAAGACTCTAACTCGGGTTGTTTCACCTGGCGGGTCGGGTCGGGTTTCTCTGGCCGGGTGGGGTCGGGTTTCCGGAGCTTCTGTGCGGCTTGTCAGATATCTTTTAATGAAAGTGCGGTGCTCCGATTACGAGTAAGGCTAGGAGCAGTGATTGGCTTTTCAGGTGTTTTGGAGCTCCATGGATCCATAGATATTAGATGGAGCCCCGGTAGATGATGCATCATTAGGTCGGATCCGATTTGGAGTTTCTTCTTCGATTTGAATGTATGTAATAAAGAAGAAGGTTCAGTAGATGACTCCATTAATTAAAAAAAAAATAGATTAATAAATTAAAAAGGAAATCTGTTTATGAAATTGATGTGTATTTTTTTGGCAGAGAGTTGTAGAGGGAAATGTGAAGAGACAGCGTTGAGGTTACTATATGTAGTAGCATTTTTCCTGGTGGGAAAGATGGCTGACGTGGATACTATGCCAGGTAGGATTTTGGAGCCAATTAGCGGGAAAGCTGAGGTGGAGGCTGATGTGTTTACCTTGACACGTAAGAATTTGGCGCGAAATTTTATTAGCGGGAATTTGGGTCATTAGCACTTTTGTTCCTATTTTGTGTTGGTCTTTAATTTTTGTCCTCGTAACAAATAAATTTTTGGGGAAAGAACGTCGCTGTCCCATGAAAATAAAATAATTGTCCGTTTATACTCCTCTTACTTTTATGCCTCTAAAATTATTTATCTGAAATGCCCCCAAAATTATGATATCAACATGATATAAAATATAATGTGATAGTATCATATTCATTTATTCAAAAGACACATTTTTCTTAAAAAAAAAAATCCTCTATAATATCATCATCTTATATGCATATACTGTGATAGTATCACGGAAAACTGTTTCAGTCCTTCAATGAAACACTTCTCAGACATCCATGATACCATCATGATACATAAATATACTGAGATGGTATCATGAAGGACTAAGAGAAAGACTCAAGCAGTCCTCCGTGATACCATCATGATATTATACTGCGATGGTATCATGGAGGAAGGATATTGGGCGAGGGGTTTTTCGGGTAAATATTTTTGATCGGTTGGGTAAGAAGCGAAATTAGTTTAGAAGGGGGGCATGAGAGGGTAAATATTTTATATTTTAGGAATATTTTGTGTTGTTTACCCTAAAGTTTTTTGCGGGGCATAAATTTATATTTTCGCATTATAATATTTCACAAATTATACCTTCATGCCTTTTGCTCTTAAAGAACTCATGCCCCGCTAGACATAAAAAATTGATTGCTAAAGAGAAAAAAATTATAGACCCGCCCATTACAATTCGTGCAATTTCTTCCTGTAATTTGGTATAGACATAAATTTATATTTTCTGAAAGTTAATACTAATAACACTTAATTGATGAGAAGTTGCAGAGCTATGTAGTAGCGTTTTCTGGCGGGAAATATGAGGTGGGTGCTAACGTGGCAACTATGCCAGGTTAGAATTCACGCCAAACAGTGGGAAAGCTGAGGTGGAGACTGATTTGTCTAACTTGCCACTTCAGGTTTGGGGCCAAATTTTCTTAGCGGGAAAGGCCCATGGGCTGTAATTAGTGAATGTAATCCGCCAATTTTGGTGTGTTACTGTTACAATTATTTTTATTCATTTCTCTTTATATTGTTTGATGAAGCTAGATTTATACTAAACAATTAAATATTGTGCAAATTTGGTGTGGTACCGTTATCATTATTTTCAATAAGTATTTCCCTTTTTATATTGTTTGAAGCTAGATTTATACTAAACAATTAAATATTTTGCAAATTTGATTTGTGACCGTTACAAGTATTTTCAATAAGTATTTCTCTTTTTATACTTATTTATTTGAAGCTAGATTTACTTGTGGAATTGGTAATAAATGGAAGAATGGTCTTGTCACACCCCAAACCTGACCCTGAACGTAACAGGCATCCGATGCTATGAACAACACCGAAAACACCTTATTGTAAACAATGAACACCTAATATTTTCTATTAAACAACTATCTTAACAAATATGAAACAAGCTATTCATAATTGAATGAAAGCATCACCATTCTTAGAGATAATTTAGCGGAAGTCAAATCAAATACTCAGTTAATAAATGTGGAAAAACGCCTCAACGAGTCATATGAGACTCCAACACACTACCCACAATCTGTCAACTAGCTCTGGAGGTTCTAAGATAATAAATAAATGTCTAACTCATCGGGACGCAGCCCGAAAACTAAAATACGAAAAGTAAATATAGAATGGTGCCGCACGGAGAAATCATATGGGCTCACCGAATGGTCTCGAAGCAGCAAGTTCTCCTAAGTCGTAGGCGTATCACGAACCTCCTCCTCAGTCACTACTAAAAAACTGGGTTTTTCAATAATTTTTTAAAATCTTTTTTTTTTTTTTTAAGAAAACCTATGGACCGCGTCGGTTATTTTTTGTACAAAAATGCACGAAAAAATATAATTATTTTTTATATTATTTTCTAAAATAAACCGATGGAGTCAGTCAGTTTTTTATTTTTATTTTTTATTTTTTTATTTTTTATTAAAAAACCAACTGACTCCGTCAGTTTTTAAAGCGAAAAAACTATATAAATTAAATCAATGTAAGTATATGAACAAAGAATATCAGTGGTCTAGTGGTAGGGCCCTTTAATGCTAAGGATTATACCCGGGTTCGATTCCAAGTTCCTACATTTCATTATTTGATTTTCAAAAAAGAAAAAAAAAAACCGACGGATTTCGTTGGTTTTTTTAATATTTAATTTTTTTTTTTTTTTTTTTTTTTTTACAAAACCGACGCTATGAAAGCCGACGGACCGTGTTGGGTCGGTGTCAATGAAAAAACCGATGCGGGCCGTCGGTTTTTGGCAGTTTTTTAGTAGTGAATGTGACCTAACACACCATAAAAAACGACAATGGTATGCCTGAGTACTAGGTACTCAGTGAGTGTCTCCGGACAATGAGTAATATAACAAAATAATACAATAATGTTTAGAAAGAAAAACGAAACTTTCCAATAGGATAAATTTGCAAATCAAAGACAAGATTAATCGTGCAACTCACAATCATCAATATAAAACCAGCAAGATAAGTGTATATCTTTTTCGATTCAGTATACTACTTATTACCATTTGAGTCTTTTCAAATCTGAGAACAATATCATCAACTAACCACCGACAAGCGAACCAATCAATCGATACTCTGGGCTAGGAAACCACGGAGGCTAATCATCCTCTGAACTAGCACAGCAATAGATGCACCGTGCTACATGCCTCGGAGGTCAATCGTCCTCTGGACTGACACAGCAATAATCATATCGATACGTTAGGATTCGTAACGGCTAATCGTCCTTTGGACTAGCACAGCTTGCCCATACAGGCCCAAACACAAAAAAGATACAAATCACAGCATATTAGCCGAATCATCAATCACGACGTAGAAGCCGAATCACAGTCATATCATGGTAGCCAAATTATTCCTCATGGGTTATGTTCATCTTCCCATTATAGGGGTTCATCAATTCATTTCAGTTTTAGAAACCAACCTCACTTCTTTAAACAAGTTTCACTTTCAACACAATCCATTCAAAGAGCGTTCACATGAGATAATCAAACTTTCCAAATATCAAGTTTAAACATCCCTTAAGGGTAATTCGAGTTCAAATACCAAAGCTTATAATATCAATTTTTAATCATCCCTTAGAGAGAAAAAATAATGATGATTACGTATATATATAATATAGTACAAACAAGGTTAAATGTGGGCTTGTCCCTCACGCACACAAACCACAAGCAAAAGCTATATATTTAGTACAAACAAGGTTTAATGTGGGCTTGCCTACCTTACTTTCTTTTTGTCTATTTTAAAAAAGCTATTTATATATTTAGTAAATTTTTAATTGCAACATTTATATTCTACCATCATGAATTTTTAAGATTCAAGAATATTTTAAATTCGTAGAAAGGGTTTATGGTAGGCCTTAAAATTCATCAATCAAATAAGACAAAAAAAATGGAGGGAGTAATCTCCAAAAGAAATGAGAATCGCGACTGTAGGAGGTAGTAAAACAGAAGGTTACCCAACTATGAGTAATGATCTCCCTATATCACATCAAAAGTGACCTAATAAATATTTGGCTAATAAAATATGACATGTAATTTAATTTAGTCCACATGGAATTTTTTTTTTCTTTTTCTCAGTCCACATGGTAAAAAGACCCGACCCAAGCCCAACCAAACCTAGGCCTATTCAGGCAAAAGTTAGGCCTTAAGACAGAGTTTGCAAAATTCTAACTGAGTGAAAAAAAAAATCCCCTTAATGCAAAACTTAAGGTAGAGTTTGCCTTATGCAACTCTACACAATTTTGGGTTGTATGCACTGCTTAAGGTATGTATAACACCCCTTTGGTCGTGTGTTAGCTTAATTAAATGTTGGTAAAGTTGTTTGAGGCCAAATACCGCAAGACTACATCAAAATAAGTTAAGTTAGCCATTTCGTAGAAAAAATGTTTTGAATGTTTAAATATGACTTCTAATGGTTGTAAATGGTGGATTATAACCTGAATATATTGTCCCTATGGTTATTGGGATTATTCATGTGTTAGTTGGAAAGATGGAGAAGAAAATATACGAAATCTACGAATAGAAAGTAAAGGATGAGGCGTAGGAGTATGGATTGCTTTGGAATACATTTAAGGATATTTAGAACTAAAATATGATATGGTAAATATATGCATATTGTTATGAAGGGTGTGGACTGAATTATGAAAGGAGAGTTGGGTTTGAATGATTTTTGTTATTAGTTAAACGAGCTTGTCGCTCGATATGATTCTTAAAGTAATCAAAGAAGGTTATATTGGATTATATTGTAGTTGTTGCTATTGTTGATTGTTGTTGTTGTTGTTGTTGTTGTTGGGATGTTTGATGACCCTTAGTGGTCTTTGAGATGTAATATAAACAGGGGAGACGCTGCCCGAATTTCGGCAGATTTTAAAAGGAATTAATTTGAGGGCTTAAGACAAGCATATGACGACAAGCCTAACAATAATATGAATTCTCTTGAATGTAGATTACGAGCTTGGGAGGATAAGCGTTAAGTAGTTAACGAGACCAAAAAGGTATGTTAAGGCTAGTCCCTTTCTTTCAAAAGGCATGATTCCTATGTTATGATTCCATACATATTTTTTATAAACTTCTTACTTCCAAAAGTTAGAAGTTCATGATTCTTAAAAGCTTCTTATGATGCTAAAGATGAGATGTTTTCTATGAAGAACATGATGATGATGATTTTAATTCTATAAATTCCAAAGCTTATGATTTTAATGTTATTATGAGATTATTGAGCTTATTTCATGATTTTCTCAACTTTATTCATTGTTGTTGATCTCACCTCATAATACTTGTTCCTTCGAGGTGAGATATAGCAATGACGATAATTCCATTTCTAATGCTATCCAAGTTCATCGTTCTTGATACTCTCATGACATCACATCTCATCTTACGATAGTTGATCCCCTATAAAAAGATATGGTGGTAATGATAATGATGATGATGATGATGTGCCTTATTTACGTACTCTTGTATATGTATATATGTAGTCATGTGTGACACCGAGTCCCGTAAGGGCCGGGTACGGATACTACCGAGTCCCGAAAGGGCCCGGTACGAATATGACCGAGTCATGTAAAGGCCGGGTAGAATCGATATGACCGAGTCCCGAAAGGGCCGGGTACGGATATGACCGAGTCCCGAAAGGGCCGAGTATGGATATGAACGAGTCCCGAAAGGGTCGAGTACGGATACCATCGAGTTCCGAAAGGGTTGGGTACGGATAATACCAAGCCTATATGGCCGGGTACGATGTTGTATTGTACTGTAAGTTGCTGCATATGTAAGCATGTGGATGTAAGAAGTGTTTCTTCTAGATAAAGGGTAAATAAGTATGCGAATGTTTTAAAAGGTAGTATGAGATATAAACAGTTATTTTGTCTTATGCTATTCTTCGTGCTTTAATCATGTTATTATTCACGCCTTACATACTCAGTACATTATTCGTACTGACGTCCCTTCTTGTGGACGCTGCGTTCATGCCCATAGGTAGACAGGTAGGTGGACCTGATCCGTAGGTGCTTTATCAGCGGATTCTCAGGAGCACTCCACTACTTCAGAGCTGCCGTCTATTTGATATTGGTCCTAATAGTCACTTGTATTCTATGTAGAGGCTCGGTGACATGTGTGTACAGTTAGACGTTTCATAACCCTACCGGTTCATATTGTTGTATAACATTTTAGCAGCGTTGTCGGCTGGTAATATAATTTATATCATTTATACTACTTCCATGGGACACGTGTGCAACGCACGTGTCTAAAACTAGTGAAGTAAATTTTGAGGCGTGACATGAATTTCCTCAACGAAACAACTAAAGTAACTTGAAAGTGAAAATCAAAAGAACATAAAGGTATATAAAACTGAGATGTCCACTCCTCAACAAAGGCGAACAAGGTCTTAATTTCTTACAGTGACATTTTTTCCAAACACCTGGCACTTTGTTCTAACGATATTCACAAAAAAAAAAAAAAAAGGACATCCATAACACCATGCATATCCATGAATCAAGATAGGCCAAGAAGAAAGTCAAAAGAAAAAAGTAGTTCAAACTCATCAGCAAGAGTTGCAGAGCGAAGGCAAGTACCAAAAACCAAAATAAATAATGTTTATATGCATTGATAGTCTAAAGAAGCAAAAAAAAAAAAAAAAAAATCAGAGGCAGCATATGGGTGCTTGTAAAGGCAAAGGATGAATAAAATGATAGAAAACACAAAAGGCAAATGACACTGAGAAGAGCAAATGGAGAAAAAATTAGAAGAACAAATTGTGTTTGTTATGTGAGGTACAATGTAAAATGTCCGATCGTTATTCTGATGGAATAATACAAAGTCAAATGATTGTATAGAAAGATGCTTCCAAGCCAATTTTACTACTCCTATTTAATACTCAACGGGGCCATAACATGGGGAGTTCCTTGGCCGTTCAAATTAATTTTAAATTTTTTGGGGAATGTGTACGAACAATGAATAATGTCGTAGTTGCTAATGTCAATCGGCATTTGATGTTATTGTTTTACTTGGTCCAAAAAGAAGAAACTAAGCAAAAATATACTTAACTCTGTAGTAAACACTACGACAAATACTCAACAATAGGGAAGATGATTGTATTTAACAAACTGAAATAAGAAATTACAATTGGAAAACTAAGAAATGAAACAGTAAACAAAGAATGGGGATGACAAGCTTAGACTCGAAGAAAGGAGATGAGAGGTTAGCATAACCCCAATTGCTCCCACAAGGCACTATTTATCACCTTGGATCCCATTCTACTGGCCCATTTACAAATACTGGTTTAGGCCCATTCATAAAAAACTCTGCATCAAACTTATTTCTGGCAGCAATTAGGAGCCAACTTTGATTTGACTTTCTCCTATAAAATCAAATGATTGTATAGAAAGATGCTTTTCAGGTCTCCCACACAACTAAAAAAGCGCGTCAAAAACTGACGGGGGCAAACCGACGGCCGGCGTCGGCTTTTTCATTGAAACCGACGGAAAACCGACCCAATATGGTCCGTCGATTTTCATAGCGTCGCTTTTGGAAACCGACAAAAATAATGAAATGTAGGAACTTGGAATCGAACCCGGGTATGATCCTTGGCATTAAAGGGTTCTACCACTAGACCACTGATATTCTTCATTCATATACTTACATTGATTTAATTTATACAGTTTTTTGCTCTAAAATCCGTCGGTTTTTAAATAAAAAATAAAAATAAAAAACCGACGGAGTCCGTCGATTTTTTTAGAAAATAATTATATTTTTTCGTGCATTTTTGTGCAAAAAATAACCGATGCTATCCGACGATTTTTTTAAACAAAAATTATTGAAAAAACCGACGGAATCCGTCGGTTTTTCCATGTTTTTTAGTAGTGCCACTCCAAACAAACCAACTATACTACTACTATTTAATACTCGATATATAGTGACGGACAATAACATGGAGTTAAATTAATTTCTGGGGGATGTTTACAAACAATGAATACAAATCCAGTTAATAGTAATCCAATTTGGAAATTATTGTTTTATATAGAATGATCACGATCAAAAGTAATATTCATATCCTGTTTCTTTTTTCTTTG
>NC_081347.1:71425192-71449464 GCF_029784015.1 Lycium ferocissimum
GGGCTTTTTGAAACTAATAGCCCGTGGGGCAGGATCGCTCGCCGGTTAGGACGATCCTTATTCCCTGAATGGATCCATCGGGCACGTTACCACCTTACACCTCGCAAGTATAGTGGCTCGCCGATCCAGGCGAGGTACCGTACTCCACGTACCCACGTGGTGATATCACATGGTCGGTTTATGAAATGCTCTCCCTACTCATTAAGTTTTACTTATGTTATATATATATATATATCTACTCATGCTCATGCTCATGTTCATGTCCAGGTTTTCAATTTCAGTTCTTATCATGTTATTCCATATCCTATGTTATTTCTTTCAGTTGCTTTATATACTAGTACATTCAATGTGCTGACGTCCCCTTTTATTGCCCGGGGGCCTGCATTTCACGACGCGGTGCGGATTTACGGACGACGCCTCGCTTCGCAGGATGCGCACGTACTCAGCTTATTGATGAGCCCTATCTCATTCGGGGTTTAGACATTGTCATTCTTTAATTAGTTTGCATCTAAAGGTATGCGGGGCCTTGCTTGTCCGGTGAGTATATTTTCTGATCGACTCATGATGTAGGTTTCATAGACCAGACAAGTCGGTTGGGTCATGTGACTTTCAAAGTCGATTAGCCATTTTGGCACGGTTATGGTATCATCCGCACTTTTGTTTTTAAACAAGTATTTCATAATTACTATGACGTAGTATGCTTTTCTTAAAGCCCACCGTGTTTTATTATATTTCCGCTTATGTATGCCTCATGATGATTCAAAGAAGCCACGTGGTTCGCTTCGGTCACACGCAAGAAGGGGCACCGAGTGCCGTGTTACGCCTGTGCCATGGTTCGGGGCGTGACAAAGCTTGGCATCGTAGCCTAGGTTCAACTCGTCATTAGGGAGTCTATGAAACCGTGTCCGCCGGGGTCACTTTTATATGTGTAGGCCCACATTACATATAAATAGCCGACCACCAAGACATTCGGGATTGTCTCGGTTCTTTATATTCTCTAGATCGTGTGGTTAGAGGTAGTACTTTTAGGATGTCTTTCTAATTCGTGCGTACGTGCGTATTTTCGAAAATACTGCGAAAAGAAATACACCGAGAAAGGCTACGGCCGCGGCCAAGGTGGCTGCTGCGGAAGCAACTACGCACGAAGAGGCAGTTCGACCGGACGATAGCGACCCCCAACCACTCCTACAGTTACACCTCCTACTGACTCGGATGGGGATGTTAGGAATGCTATCAATATGCTCACACAACTGGTAGCAGCTCAGGCCCAACGTCAGGAATCTGGATCAAGTTCGAGAGGTAATGGAAAGTCTTCTAAGACTAAGGACTTTCTCAGGATAAATCCCCCAGTCTTTACGGGGACAAAGAAAGATGAGGACCCTCAGGACTACATCGATGCTCTTGCAAAATCTTGTGATTATGATAGTTACGGAAACCGAAGTGCCTACTTTCGAGCTCATCACCGCAGTAGCATTGCTAATACACAATGGTATGAAATCTTGGGAATTGTCCCGGGGTGAGATGCACCCGATGCTACGTAGGATGAAGGTTTGCGAGTGCGTTCGAGACCACTTCTGCGCCAGAGGTCGTGGAAGCTAAGGCCGAGCAATTCGGAAGAGCAGCAGAATGGCGGTATCGCCTTTATGACTACTATTTGGAGTTTGTCGGCTTTGACAAGCATGCTACAAATATGGTGGGACAGGAGGGCGAGAGTGAGGAGGAGGTTTGTTCGGAGGACTTGATTTCCATTTGTATGATGGGGCCAACATTGCCGTACGTAATCGGGGGAATGACCATCTCCAAGATGGTTGCTTTTCGTACGGCAATGAAATACGAAGTTAAAGGAGGAGGAAGCCTTGCAAAAGAGAAAGACAGAGTTCAACAAGAGGGTCAGAGGTGTCTGGGACAGTTCGGCGGGAACTTAAAACAAAGAAATTCTTTAAGAATGGTGTCAAATAGGACCGCTTCCGTCCACGGTGTGCCCCACCCCAAGTTCCGTAATGATGAAGCGATTTCGTGCCATCAAGTTCTTACTCAAAGAAAGCGTGGGTCGGCCGACTTATACTCATCCGATATGGCGGTATGCATTAGGAGACACTCGTGTGCGAGTGTCGTGTCGATCGAGGCCTCGTTTTTAGATGTGGTCGAAGGGCTATTTTCGTAAAGACTCGTCCATCGACGGACAAGCATCGGAGGTAATGTGACGCAGCCCATAAACGCCCCTCGTCACAATCGAGGCCCGACGGCGGGGGCGTGGAACGGCAAGGTCTGGAAATACAGGCGGTGGTCAGAACCGTTTGTATGCATTGAAAGGTCGTCAGGATACAGAGGCTAGAGCAAATGTTGTCACAGGTACACTCATAGTTTTCACTTTTGAAGATATGCCTATCGACCCGTGATCCACCTTATCTTACGTAACCACGTTGACACCTCAATTTTGTCCTTTCATTTAATTTTATATACTCGGGTTTCTAAATTTATCGACGAGCTAAATACTTTATTTTCGCTATTTTTATTTTCAAACATTACTAGCAAGACTTTATCACAATTTTTAAATGGTCCGTCATCGTTCATTTTAGGATTTGTACTCGTTAAATTAATTTTTACTTTGTTAAATCATTTACTAATTACTATTCAATTTCACATAGTATATATTATACTAGTTATTAAATTAGAAGCCCAAAATGATTTAAATGGAGGAGAAAGGATCCATATTTCAGCCAAAATGAATGGCCCAAACGGACCAGCCCACATCTCACAATTCACCCGCTCCAGCCCACACCCCTCTACCCGACCTGACCAGCCCAATTGAACAAATCAGCATTCCCCTAAACCTAATTCATTTTTCTCTTTCACGCCTCTCTCTTTCTCCTCTTTCAAACGCAGCCGCCTCCCCTTCTCGTCTCTTTCTTCCTCTCTCTATCATCTTCTCGTTTCCCCCCTCCATTTACAGCAAAGAAACAAATTCCCTTTTTACCATCACAGACTTTTGTCTACCCTATTTCGTGTAATATCTCTCTCCTATCTTCAACGATTGAGTCAACACAAACGACGAAAAACACTTTGAAATTTCTGAAAAAGTGGATCAACTTTAAAGATTTGATTCAGATTTTCAAACGGTTACTTTCACTTCAAATCCCGCTCAAAATTTCAGATAAAAAACCCTAATTTTTACACCTATATATATAGCCCTAAACATTCAGCCGAGAGGGGGATTCATGAAGAAGAAAGAAAAAAAAAACTTCGGTTCCTAAAAGCCTTCAATACTTGCAATCGACTTTATTTGGCTCGAAGTTCGGATCTATCAATACAAGAGAGTAGATTCGAGACTTCGTCGCCTCAGTTCACTGTACCGCAAACGGTGAATTTTTCCCTTGACTGAGTTTATTTTTTGGTTCAGTTTGTTTTAAGAATCTGGGTAGATTTGGTTCGTTTTAATCTTTGTTAACTGAGATAACAATTTTCGAAATCCCTCGCTTATTTTTGCCTCTTTCGATTCTGTGATAGAATAATACCATGTGTGCTTTGCATAGTATGTTTCAGACCTACTTATACTAGTTACATGAAAAGGTTTCAAAACCTGACGTTGTTTAATTTTAAACTAAAAAATTAACAGTACCTTGGCTGATTCATGTATCAACTCGTTTAGTGCTAGATATGGTCTAGTTCCTAATTTCTGCCATGGTGATCAGTTTCGGAATTGAAATTTGATATGCTAATTGATTTTATTGCAAACTTGAATACAACCATATGCCAGGACTGCTTAATGAACTGCCTTGCTAGTTGTTGTGTCTTACCAGAAAAAGGTCTAGTGGGCTTACTATATAATGTTCTATTACTAGAGATGATTCGACCTGTTGAGTAATGATAAATAATAACTGCATCTAAACTGTTGGAGGGTGAAAGTCATAACCTTCCTTGTGATCTTTAATATCTCTTCTTCTAGTTTCATCCTTTAGTCTTCATGTAACTGTGGTACTTATTGAGCAATTAGTGTTTGTTGGTAACTGGTCAGCATGTCATAATTTATAGGTCAGTCGAAAGCATGCGATGTTGTTTTTGTTTAAGGTTGCGCGCTGTTTGGCATAGTTGTGGATCTAATTTAGCATAATTTCCCTTTTCTAGTTTGGATGATGCAAATCAATTGCGAATGCATCGTTTCAAGTCTAAGTGTCCCTCATATGATATACCTGCTACTAGTTTAATTCGTGATGGCTATTCGCTTAATCTGAATCAGTAAGACTGGACCAGTGGTTTGGAGGTGTGGTTAGTTGCCTGATTTGGTTATATGGGGAAGAAGCAATGTTTTTTTTTAGGAATGTATTTCAGTTCTGTTCTCAAATGTTCACTTTAGATTTCCTTCCCTTTACATCTCTCGTTCCAGTTCTGCCCTAGGAGAAAGGTAGCAATCAGGTTAGTTTGGTTTAGCTGCAAGGTCATATATTAGAGTTGGGTTTTGAGACATTTAATTTTCTGTTTGGTTCACGAAAATAGGACATTTCCACACTTTGTTTCGCTCACCTAAAGAATCATGAATAAAGCTGTGTTAATGTATAAGTTTAGGATCTGATTTGGTTTAACTAAAATTCGTAGGATCGAACGCATGTTATTAATTCTCCTACATCTGATCTATATTGAGCATATCTGTTTTCCTTGGTGTATGGAAGTCCATACCGGAACTAACATGCAATTCAGTTCGATGATGGTAAATGTGGTTCGAAATATTCAGTTTTTATACTCGTTTGGATGCATATCAGTCGGTATATTTAATGTATAAGGAGTATACCCCTGGCAGTCAAATGATCAATCGAGCCTCGGAAGTTTTGGGCTTCGTCTTGTATTGTTTAACGATTGGGCTACTGAATAATATACGTATATGTATATGCTCAGCCCATTCGATTACCCATGTGCATAATCTGTTGGGCCTATCCTTTTGTGATAGATGTATAGCTTTGTGTGCTTTGTGTCTTGGCTTTTTCCTTCTTTATGAACATCTAAACCGAACGTAGGCCTGCTGTATTTGTTTAGCTGCTCTTCCTATCATTTATTAGAAATCATTAATACATTAAATATAGGCAGCTCCTCTGTTTTAGTTGAAGGCCGTTGGCCTGTTTTGAATTTGCATTACATATAGCCAGTTATTTATGGGTTATACACTAATCCTTTTCTTTTGTCTTTATGCATGATCATCGCACCCGAGTCCAAGGGATTCGTTTTCCTCCACATCCGGTGTTGGGCTAAAAGCCCAACGTATCCTCTCTCTGCCCAATCAATCCGCAGCAACAACAAAAAAAAAAAAGTGGACTTTCTGGGCCCAAGCCCAATAGCATAGGCTGCAGCAGTATTCTTAAAAATGGACTTGTCCATTTGCTCCTCTTCCCTTCTATTTCATTTGGTTGTGTATTCTTCCTTGTATGGCATGACTAACATTTTTTATTTCTTAATTTAGATTGAACCTTAGCGAAATTAGTGGAGTTTAGTTTTGATATAAATAGCTAATTTAAGGAAATAGATAATTAATCCATTAGTTTCATTTCCTCTCGTCGTATTAAATTATTCATAGTACTTCTAATATCTATCTATATTAAAGCAATCGATTTTCAAAGGCGTAAGACCCGAATCATATTTTGAATCATATTTTCCTTACTATTATATCGAAAATCTCAAAATATTATTGATACACAAATGCAAACTCAAGTATACTTTATAAATAACTCTTCAAGTTTGAATCAATTACGTAGACTTTTAGCTAAGCGTAGTTAATAAAAAATAATAAAAAGGGAAAAAGAAAACTCACTTCTTTTTTGAATCCTATTTATACACCTAAATGTTTCTACATTGCTGTATTCATATAATATGGTTTATCCAAAGTTCAAAACTACTAAAATCTCGTCTCAAAAACTATTACTTATATGTAAATTATCATATTTTCTACAAGTTTTATTTTAAGCAACATTATCATATTTTATTTATAACTTTAGCAAGCTATTTTCTTTTCTATAACACTACATTAACGCTTAGCCTAATTAAATTTGAGTCCGATCGGATTAACCATAATTAATGGAACCTGGAGGATGCCTAGTACCTTCCCTCTAGGTTAGGTGAACCCTTACCCAGAATTTTGGTTTCGTAGACTTTAAAAAACAAATCAGCTTTAGATAATTACTTTAATTAATTTTAGGTGCCCTAATTCACCATAAATAATTAGGTGGCGACTCTTAACTTTAAATAACCCCGGAATTACCCGGATGTTGTAAACTATTTTGGCCTCGGTTAAAATAGGGTATGACAACCCCTTTTGTTGCTAAAAAGTTTGGTGTTGAACCAGAAAAATTGTATGAATCCTTTGAGGTGTCCACCCCAATTGGGGAATCAGTCATAGCTAGACGTATTTATAGGGGTTGCCCAGTCTTCGTCTATCACCGCAGAACCATAGCTGATTTAGCAAAATTAGAAATGGTAGACTTTGATGTGATCATGGGTATGGACTGGTTAGCTTCATGTTATGCCACAGTATGTTGTAGAATTAAAGTTGTAAGATTCGAGTTTCCTAATGAGCCAGTCATAGAATGGGAGGGTAATTCAGTAGTACCTGTGGGGTAGATTTATTTCTTACCTAAAAGCCAGAAAAATGATTTCAAGGGTTATATCTACCACTTAGTTCGAGTCAAGGATTCAGATGCCCGTACTCCAACTCTCCAGTCCGTCCCAGTTGTAAATGAGTTTCCAGAGGTCTTTCCCGAAAATCTTTCGAGTCCCCCCGATGGGAGATTGAATTTGGAATTGATCTACTTACGTATACTCTCGCCCGATATCTATTCCGCCATACGTAATGGCTCCAGTGAGAGTTAAAAGAATTAAAAGCCCGCTTGAAAGATCTTCTTGACAAGGGGTTTATTAGGCCCGTGTGTTTCGCCTTGGGTGCGCCAGTCTTATTTGTCCGAAAGAAGGATGATTCCTTACGTATGTGTATAGACTACCGTCAGCTGAACAAGGTAACCATTAAGAACAGGTACCCTCTTCCTAGAATAGATAACTTATTTGACCAACTTCAGGGCGCCCAATGTTATTCCTAGATTGACCTCAAATCGGGCTATCATCAGTTAAAGGTTAAGGAAGTTGATATTCCAAAGACCGCTTTCAGAACCCGTTATGGCCATTTTGAATTTCTTGTTATGTCATTTGGGTTGACAAATGCGCCGAATTTCTTTCATGGATCTTATGAACAGGGTCTTCAAGCCTTATCTCGACTTATTGGTCATTGTTTTCATTAATGATATTTTAGTGTATTCCCGTAATGAGGCTGATCATGCAGAACATCTCAGAATAGTGTTGCAGACTCTTAAAGATCGCGAACTTTATGCAAAATTCTCAAAGTGCGAGTTTTGGCTTAAGTCAGTGGCCTTCTTAGGCCATGTGATCTCAGGAGAAGGTGTTAAAGTTGACTCTCAGAAGATTGATGCGGTAAGGAGTTGGCCCAGACCCACTTCAGTTTCCGATATAAGGAGTTTTTTGGGTCCGGGCAGTTATTATAGATGTTTCGTTGAAGGATTTTCCTCAATTTACGCTCCGTTGACTAAGTTGACCCAGAAGAAGGTTAAGTTCTAATGGTCAGATGCTTGTGAGCGAAGCTTTGAAGAGTCGAAGAAGAGATTGACTTCGCTCCCGGTTTGACGCTACCAGAAGGAACCGAAGGGTTCGTGGTTTATTGTGATGCTTCGGGAGTTGGTCTCGGATGTGTCTTAATGCAGCATGGTAAGGTTGTAGCTTATGCATCTCGTCAGCTCAAGTTACACGAAAAGAATTATCCGACTCATGACTTAGAGTTAGCGGCACGTAGTTTTTGCACTTAAGATATGGCGTCATTATTTGTATGGAGTGCATGTTGATATTTTCACTAATCATAAAAAGCACCAAGTATATCTTCAAGCAAAGGGGCTGAATCTTGCGCAGGAGATGGCTCGAATTGCTTAAAGATTATGATGTGGACATCCTCATCATCCGAAAAGCGAATGTTGTAGCTGACGCTCTTAGTCGGCGTTCCATGGGAAGTCTAGCTCACGTTGACACAGATAAGAGAATTATGACCAAGGAAGTTCATCGTTTGGCCAGTCTTGGAGTCCGACTTTTGGATTCCGAGGATGGTGGGGTGGTTGTTCAGAATAGAGCTTCTTCCTCGTTAGTTGTGGAAGTCAAGGAGAAACAGTTTAATGATCCCTACTTGTTGCAGCTGAAAGAGGGGATTCACAAGCATAAGACGACGGCTTTTGAACAAGGGGGAGATGATGGTACCTTGAGGTACCGAGGCAGATTATGTGTTCCAGATGTAGATGGGCTTAGAGAGCGAATTATATCAGAAGCTCACAACTCCAGGTATTCCATTCACCCCGATTCCACTAAGATGTACCATGATCTTAAGGAGATTTATTGGTGGAACGATATGAAGAAGAACGTAGCAAATTTTGTAGCTAAGTGTCCGAATTGCCGGCAGAAGTGAAAGCCGAACACCGGAGGCCGGTGGCTTGGCCCGAATATTGATATTCTGTCGGAAAATGGGAATTGATCAATATGGATTTTATATCGGTCTACCTCGTTCGGCTAGGAGACATGACTCTATTTGGGTGATCGTTGACCGGCTTACTAAGTCGGCGCACTTTTACCGCTCAAAATCAAATTCGAGGAAGATTATGCCAAGTTGTATGTTAATGAAATTATCGATTGCATGGGACCCCGGTGTCCATTATTTCGGATCGTGGTGCTCGGTTTACGGCGAACTTCCGAGAAATCCTTTCGTAAAAGGATTGGGTACCAAGGTGAACCTCGGCAAAGATGACTTTTCATCAGGAACGGATGGTTGGGCAGAGCGTACTATTCAAACTCTGGAGGACATGTTGAGGGCATGTGTCTTGGATTTCAAAGGTAATTGGGATGATCACTTGCCTCTCATTGAGTTTTCTTATAATAACAGTTATCATGCTAGTATTGGGATGGCACCATTTGAAGCTTTGTATGGGCGAAGGTGTAGGTCACCAATTGTTGGTTGGTTCGAAGTTGGTGAAGGAGTTGTTAGGGCATTTGGTCTATCGGGCGATAGAGAAAGTCAAATTGATTCGGGAGCGTTTGAAAACGGCTCGTAGTCGCGAGAAGTCTTACACGTATGTGAGGCGAAGGGACTTAGAATTTCAAGTTAATGATTGAGTGTTCCTTAAAGTCTCACCTATATGAAGGGTGTTATGAGATTTGAGAAGAAAGAGAAGCTTAGTCCCGGTATATATTGGACCTTACGAGTGCCGCGAAAGGTCGGTCTAGTAGCCTATGAACTTGAGTTGCCACAGGATTTGGCTGTTGTACATCCCGTGTTTCATGTGTCTATGTTAAGGAAGTGTGTAGGAGACCCGTCGTTAGTTGTTCCTCAGATTCTATAACGGTTAGGGATGGTTTGACTTATGAGGAGGTACCCGTGGCTATCCTTGATCGTCAGGTTTGCAAGTTGAGAACTAAGGAAGTAGCCTCAGTATAGGTTCTATGGAGGAGTCAAAAAGTTGAAGAGGCTACATGGGAAGCCGAAGAGGACATGAAATCCAGATATCCCCATTTGTTTGAAGAGAAAGCGAGATAGACTTCAAGGTAACTACCTTTAGTATTCATGTCATGTCCCTTATGTATTCATGCTCACGTTTCACGTTCAAGTTCATGTATTCTCTATTCATGTCTCATGTTTTAGCACTCATGTTTTCATGAAACTATGTCATGTAAGTTTTCCATGTTCCATGTCATGTTTCTTCACGTTCATATATTCAAGTTATGTCCAGCCACATTCTTAACCATGACCTTTCATTCGAGGACGAATGATCCCAAGGGGGAGATATTGCAACACCTCGTGCATTTGGGCTAAGATTTGACTCATAAGACAGGGGTATAATGAACCCAATTTGAGTAGCGTATAAATGGAGTTTGAAACCCAATCAAGACATGAGAAGAGTCCTTGAGCAAAGGAAAGTCGGAAGCTACCCTACGGAGCGTGTTTTCAAGTGAGTTTACACCATGTCTCAATTAAAACGAGTATACGGAAAAATCTGTAAGGAATTTGGGAAAATTTCCTTCTTAAAAGTTGTAGATCTTTGAAATACCTTTCCAACGGTATATTATGGAGGTCAAACAGACATACGTACAAAAAGTTATGCCCATTTTACTAAAACAGTGTTCTGCCGATATACGGTGGAATATACGGGCCGTGAAAATTATACGGGCCATATATTCAAACCGTAAAATTGGCCCAGAAAGGCCAAATCACTGGAACAAATTTACGGTAAGACATACGGTCCGTAAAACTTTTACTGCACGTAAAATAAGGCGTAAAATGGGTCCGACAGCAGTTGTAAAACTTCGTTTTAAGGCTTTTTCACTTCATTCTTCACACCCCCAAGCCCTAGAACGACCTTCTATTCTCTCCCATCATCAAGAACACTAAGGTAAGCCTACTCTAATCATTCCAAGTCAATTCTAATATATATCCTTGTAATCTAAACAAAAAATCATCATTCCTAACCTAGGATTTTCAAGAAAACCCATCTCAAGGTTCAAGAATTCAAGATTTTGGAAATCCTCTTCAAAACTCAAGTCTTTAATTCAAGTTTTGGAACGACTAAGGTATGTAGAGTTACTATCTACGTGTGGGAACATCATTGTTTCTTCGCCACACCTCATAATCCATAAATTATGATTCTCTACTAAAACTAGGGTTTCTATACCATGCTCATGATAACCCTAGGTCCATGCCCGTGATTATATTATGTATGAATCGCTATTATTCTATCATTGTGTTCTTAATAACTCCATATGATTATTGAGAATCAGTCCGTAATCCATGAAAACCCATATCTTGTATTCCATGGGTTCTTGCATGCATGTTTTTAAATAAAAATGCTTATTTCATGAATATCCTACATTGTCTACAAGTTTTCATGCAATTGTATTTTATAACTATGTTCATGCCATGACTCAAGATACATACATGCTAAATACAAGTTATTTCATGAAATCATGTTTACAAGTTATTTCATGAAACCATGTTTACAAGTTATTTCGTGAAATCATGATTACAAGATAAGTACAAGTTAATTCACGAAAATCATTCGCTTCTTAGCCAACTATATTATGTTCATATTTTTTAGAGTTGCACGAATTACCGAGAAGACTCAGATAGCCTGAAACTACGTAGCCACCGTAGGACAAGGATCTCTCCGTCCAGTTAGGACGATACCTTAATTTTACACCGAATGGATCCGTCGGGCACGTTACCACCTTATACCCCGGCAAGGTATAGGGGCTCGCTGGTCCGGCGGTACCGTACTTCACGTACCCACGTGGTGATATCACATGGTCGGTTTATGAAATGCTCTCCCTACTTATTAAGTTTTACTTATGTTATATATATATATATATATATCTACTCATGCTCATGCTCATGTTCATATCCGGGTTTTAGTTTCGATTCTTTATCATGTTATTCCATGTCCTATGCTATTTCTTTCGGTTGCTTTATATACTAGTACATTCAATGTCGACGTCCCCTTTTATTGCCGGGACTGCATTTCACGATGCGGTACGGATTTACGTGACGACGCCTGCGCTCGCAGGATCTGCACGTACCAGCTTATTGATGAGCCCTATCTCATTCGGGGTTTAGACATTGTCATTCTTTAATTAGTTTGCATCTAAAGGTATGCTGGGGCCTTGTCCCAGTGAGTATATTTTCCAGTCAGACTCATGATAGAGGTTTCATAGACTAGACAAGTCAGTTGGGTCATGTTGGACTTTCAAAGTCGATTAGCCATTTTGGCACGGTTATGGTATCATCCGCACTTTTGTTTTTAAACAAGTATTTCATAATTACTATGACGTCGTATGTTTTCTTAAAGCCCACCGTGTTTCATATTATATTTCCGCTCATGTATGCCTCATGATGATTCAGCAAGCCATGTGATTCGCTCGGTCACATGCAGTCAGGCACCGAGTGCCGTGTTACTCCCAGGCCATAGTTCGGGGCGTGACAAATTTTTGAACCCTTTACCACCGTAAAAAAATTCATGCCCTTGATTTCTCTCACTTTGCTTCAGCTATTCTTGCACGTATTGATTCGGATTTGATACCTTGCTAACAACGCAATAAAAAACAAATATAATCACATCAAGCCCCTTAGAAGGCAGCACATAATACTTAAAGTTCGTCAAGCACTGAGGTGAATTCAAGATTTAACCAAAAGCAAACGAATGATTTGTTGGGGGGTGCAAGGAAGAATTAAAGCTTACCGCAATAGAAAATCACGACTGGATGACAGCTTTTCAGAAATCCATTCGGGAGCTATTTCTTGCAATAACTAGAGTTGCTCTTCAACTTCTCCTACAAAGAAAGAAGAAAAAAAAATTCAGGTTAGAAGGAGCTTCATATTGTCAAAGTGTATGCAAATGATTATGAACCGAGACTTACTTTTATCAATATCTAGATGGCTCGAAATCACTTAGTGCATAAGCTCCTCTTTAGTAATCACAAAGCGTTTCATCGATTGAAATAGGAAGTAAATCATGTCGAAAAACTTAGGCAAGCTCGAAATCATTTTCTTCCGCCATTTCTCTTGGGATATGGCTGGATCATTCTCCTCTAATGCCTTCGTTCTTTGTCTCTAATGCGAATCCGTGAAAAATTAGCACACTAACCTCAAATAGTAGACCAAGAAATACGAGATATCCTAATTTCTCGGTTCAAAGAATCAACTTCTTATATTATTAGCAACGAAATGGTGTCATGTAAGAGGTGTCTTACCGATTTGTAGAGATTTACGTAAGAATGTCAAGGATTTCATCATACGCTATAACTTTTGAACTCTTCACAGAAGTATCAAAAATCAACAACCTACTAGGAGGAGGGTGCCTAGCTAGCTTTATTGGTGATTCGGTTGACTCGCCTATCCGGACTCAATATAGCATCTCTTCGGAGGTTGGATCGCAAGTGTAAAAGCCATCAATTTTCTTGGGTGAGTCGATGTAAGTTTTCTTTGGAGTACTTTAGTACATAACAAAGAACGAACAATCTTCACCCTTCATATTTTTTAATGGAGTTGATGGTAGTGGAGATGGAGGTCTGATAAGCGGAATTAACCCTGCGTGTTGAGAATCTTGTGGTCCTAAGCAATTTAGGAGTTTCATTTGCGGCTTTAGAGGTGTTATTGGTGGAGCAATTAACAATCTTGGGTTCCATGCTAATAGATGCTCGATTGGAAAACGATTTCTGAAAGATTGAGACGGGTGAGATACGGATGCTGGCGGCTTACCGGGTGAAGCAATTGGTGTTTCGTTAACCACTATTGACGCGGGAGTTAACGAGTTCGTCGAGAGGTCTTGCTTTGGACATTGATGATCCAGGTAGAGCTTAAGTCGGAATGTCATCTCCCAGAAATTCGAGAGAAATAACATTTGTTAACAACACTAGTTTCGGTGAAAAAGCAAACATATGTAAATATAACCTATTCTTTTCACCTTTTGGAGGAATTCGAGTTTCGGGGAGAAAAGGATATCGGCAGAAAAGGGATATCCATTTGTACTAGTTTCATTTGATCAACAAAGATTTAAGTCTATAAATACTAGACTCTGTCCCCGGTTACGTGAGATTTGCTTAATATTTAAGGTGTGCTTGAACATAGTATCTTTAAGTTTTTTTAAATAAAATTTGCATAACTACGTAAAAACTACTATAAATCACAATAAAGGGCAGCCCGGTGCACAAAGCTCCCATTATGAGTGGAGGCCGGATGAAACAGGGGTGATTTTTTCAGCGTCTGCCTTTCGGCGATCGACGTCACGGACTTCAACGCTCGCACCCACACTCACTTTTGATACTTAAATTTAATTTCGGGTCAAACACGATGAAAGGAAACACGCGTTTACAAGCGTGCTGACCTTTTTTATTATCTCTTAGATATACAAAAAGACTCCGCATTTGGAGGCTTACAAAGAGCGGAATAATGCCTTAGCTGATGCAGCTCTCTTCACTACAAACACACGGGTGGTCCTACGGCCGATTCTGAGGGAGGGCGTGCATGGCATGTGCCAGTAGTTACATTGGGATAATGGCATAAATATCCTAAGCCTAATATTTCGCCCATGTGGGCAAAGCCTTCAAAAACCACCTTAACCATTGCACGTACCGCGCGCGGCTGCGTAACCGCGTGTGCGCGCGCGTGGCCTGCGTGTGCCGCGCGCATGCCTCGCTCATGTGCCGTGCACTGCGCTTCGCTCGTGTGCCTCGTGCGTGCCTTAGCCTCGATTTTCGCCACATAGCTTCGCCCAACACTTAGAATATTTTTCGCCTATCTTTCATGCCAATGCCATGCCAACACCGTACTAACCCTTTATCTTGTTCCCGTACGCTTTTGGCCGCGGCCCGACCCGTATCGATGCCCGTGTGCTGGCGTGACAACCCTCGCTGCACACATGCCGTCACGGTGCCGTGCTTTGTCCGTGCCACCGACATTCGTTAAGGCTTTGCCAACACCCAAACACCTTGACTTAGTCGCACACCATGCCATGGGCATGCGACTCGCACATTGCTTCCAACACCCACATAAGCCCATGTCAGCGGGCAACGTGCAAGCCCTTGACACCGCCCTCGCCCCTCACGCGTCTAAGTCCGAACCTGGGGTTCAACAAACCACCACCGCTGGAACTCGACATCCTCGTCGAGGCATTTCCGGAGTAGTCCTCCGATTATCATATCAGCGCTAAAAGTGACTTAGTCTTTTCTAAATAGCATCGAACTTCTTGCTTACCCTTCCACCGAATCGAAGTGCTCTCGCCTCTATTCTTCGACACCAAGTACCCGATGATCCAATATCTTTTCAATCTCGAGCGTCGAGCTGTATGCGCACCACGGCCGTGCCTTTGACTAGTTCTGTCCTGATCATCGACATCTTCATAATAAGGCTTGGAAAAACATTTCAATCTTTTAGGCGGTTTTCATGTCATGGCGACTTCACCAACCTTCGAACTACTTCAAATGGTCCATCATATTTTGGGATTAAACCGCGGTGCCTAAACTTACTTGTAATCGTTTCGATTTGGGGAGTAACTTGAGGCAAACCCTATCACCAATATTAAATTCGAACGCTCCTACCCTAGTCTCGCATACTTTTTCATCCGTTTCGGGCCTTGCATGGCAAACCGTCTTGTGCTTCGCAAGTACTTCTTGTCCACGACATAACGATAGGCGTAGGGCATTTCCCTTGAGTCTTCTCGCTAGCAACATCAAGTGGAGTCATGAGCTATTCTGCGAGGACTAACTCAAACGGGCTCATCTCTATGCCGAAGCGACTTGTGCAAATTATAGCAAATTGTGCATTGTCCAATAAGTTTTTGATTCGCCGACTTCTTGTCACAAAGTGCCTCAGATATTCTTCCAACAAGTGATTGATCCTTTCAGTTTGCCCATCAGTTTGAGGATGGTTCGTCGTAGAAAATTTCAAATCAGTTCCCATCATATTAAACAAAGCCCAGTCGATCGAGCTAAGAACCGAGTATCCTATCCGATGATATCGGTGGTACACCAAAGAACTTAACCACATTTTGTAAAACAAATCTGTGACAATATCCAACGAACACACAACTGCGCAATAAAACAATACTTTGAGAACTCCCTGTCCACCACCACCATGATCGATGCCATACCGTTTACCTTCTAAACCCACTAATAAAGTCCATCGAAACAAGAGATCCAAGGCCTTTCCAGAATAGGGAAGAGGGCGGCAAGAACCCACTTCCTTTGCTGGCTCGGTTTTATCTAGTTGACAAACTGCATACAAGTTTTCACATAAGCTTCAACATCATCTTCCATCTTAGGCCAGAAATACACCCTTGACAGCAATGCCAACATCCGTTCAACACCCGGATGTCCTCCAGCCCACGTAGTGTCATGCGCCTCTTTCATTAGTTCTTTACGCAATCCACCACCTTGAGGTACCATGATTCTTCCCCCTTTGAAGTAGAGCAGATCATCCTTGATCCAATACCTCCGCACTATCCCCTCTTTAACTTGACTAATTAATTTAGTGTATAATGAATCATTTGCAGCACACAGTCTAATCTTATCAATAAAATCAGACTGTAATCAAGAAATTGAGTATATAGCAGCGAATACCTCTTTTCTACTCAAAGCATCAGCAACCTGGTTGTGTTTCCCCGGCTTATGCTCCTACACAAAGTCATATTCAGCCAAGAATTCTTACCAACGGGCCTGCTTGGGACTCAGTTTGCATTGCGTTTTAAAGTAAGTATTAGCAACGTTGTCCGTCCGCACCACAAACTTTTTCCCTAGCAGGTATACACGCCAAGTCTGCAAGCAATGTACCACAACAACCATCTCATTTTCATGAGTAGAGTATCGTTGTTCTGTTTTATTTAATTTTCTGCTTTCAAAGGCCACGAGGTGACCTTGCACCAACACGCCTCCCACAGCCTTGTCAGAAGCATAGTATGCACTTCGAAGGGTAATTCAAAATCAGGCAGCCTTAGTATGGGTTCTGAAGCAATGGCCTCTTTTAACAAGTTGAATGCACCATCACATTTTTCAGTCCACGCCCACACCGCGTTCTTTTTCAGCAAATCAGTTAAAACAGCACCCTTCTTTGAATACCCTGTAATGAACTTGCGATAATAGTTTGCCAACCCGAGGAATGACCTCAAGTCCTTCCTGTTAGTTCTGAAGTGAACATCATTTTGAGTAATGAAACAACTTTTTTCATTGTTGATCTCTTGACCTGAAGCCTTCTGATAATCCTTCAGTTGTCTCGTGATAAGTTTAATAGAATGCTTGTTGATGGAAGAAAAAAGTACTATGTCATCTGTATAGCTCAAATGGTTAACTTGAGGGCCTTTCCTACTCATATTGAAACCAATGAAATCCTCTCTATTGTTCAGATGATTAAGGGCTTTTGTAAGAGCATAAATCACGTAGCTTGTGAACTACCATGCAGGCGTTTGGGTTTCTACGTGGCTTTGTGTGGCATGGTACTAAGTTTCATAAAGGTGCTTGAAAGAAATGTTGTTGGGTCTATGCCTAATTTGTGGAAGGCATATAAATATGTTATATCGGGAGTTACTCCAAGTAGATAATGTTGTTGTGTCTATGCCTTATTTGTGGCCGGCATATAAATCTGTTATATGGAGAGTTACTCCATGTAGATGCATTTATAGTACGGATAGTATTGGACACGCTCGTAGGGAATAGTCTCTTATTTACTCTTTTTTGGGCATAGAAGTCTCTTGCTCGGAGACATTTTTGAATATTTGTGTTATTAAACAATCTATAAGAGTATAATTTATTTCATATTCATGTATTTCTTTCCCGTGACTCTGAGTTTTCACTTTAAGTTCTTTTATGTTTAATTTACTTTGTGAAATACTCCATTAATACACATTGTTAACTTTAATTAATGGTGCTAGTATAAATTATATATTGAGCTTTTAGTTTTGGTTGTATAAGATTGCATGTTAAAGAAATTAGGAGAAAACTCAAAAAAGGGACAAACATCAACTTTAACAATACGATGTGTTAGACTGTTGGTGTCGCTCTATGCCCAATTTAGAAGAAATACAAGAAATAAATCTTGATATGATTTTTCTAATTTAAACTTAAAATATTGAAATCCCTTGGCAAGAAATGTGGCATGTATATGCAATATTAGAGCTCCAGTTTCGGCTAGAACATTACTAGATAGGTGCTCTTTTTGATGAGTTAGTTATGTAGAAGGCTTGCCTTTACAGTAGAGAGATAGCTAGTAGAGCAAAAACTAGCTTGGATTTGTAAATACTCTCTTTGGTGATTAATGAAAAGCTAATTACCAAAAAAAAAAAAAAAAAAAAATTCTTTAAAAATTATCTAATTATGTGACCGAAAAACTTTAAAATTATGAATACTTATCAACAAGATATAATTAAAATATCATTACATTAAATTAATGACGCATTTAAAAATATAGAAAAAATAAATTTCTTTAATAAAAATAGTAAATTTAATTTAGAAAGTATAACTTATGTCACATTTTCTATTGCATAATTAAGTTAATCTAGTGAAGTATTAATCATGTCTTGTTGGTAAGTCTTCATAATTATTAAAGTTTTTAATTCATATAATTGAATCCAAGAAATTTAACATAATACTTAGGGCAAAAAAGTGCCTAGTTTTAATGTTCCTTCTCTTGTCAAATATTTGTCGCATACAATTCTAGAGGTTTTACCATCATTCTTGACGGTGATTATATACTTTTGTAGGGTGAAAAAAGACCAAAAAACAAAAAGGGACTCATTAAATAAGGTAAGGATTCTTGAGTTTTGTCGTAAAAAATTAAAGAATACAGAGGCATTGATACATAGTTCATACACAAAAGGAAAGGAGTACACAATATAATTAGGGAAAATAATTAAAGGAGGAGTTATAGTTCAAATACAATAATGAAAGGATTTATATAGATAAAATTTTAGTTGATTTTCATATTTCCAAAATATTAAGAAAATAATTAAATTTAAAGTTCTAATATTAGAAAAATAATTAAATAACAACTTTATCTAGTGTGAATTTTTTTGTTAATTCTAAAATAATAAGTATTAGTAGGAGTTCCAGAATTCTTCAATAATTTACCTTTTTTATTTTATTCCAAATAATTAAGCATTAATGACTGACAAATATGCAGCAACCAATTTAATAGGATTGAACTTCTTTTCCTTTTGTAACGAAAATAGACTTTTGAAGAAAAAACTCCTCCAACTATTATGAGTACTCTGGACATAGTTAAATAATAATTTGAAAAAAAAATAGGAAAACGACTATTTTGTCTATTGCAAGAAGTTTTTTAATGAAGGACAAAAAGTTTGATAAATATTTCTAAGGCCTTTCGTGCTTTTTATATTTTATTATTTCTTTAATCATGTTTTTTATTATTTAAAATTATTAATGTATTTGATATAATTTTTGTGTTATTATACTATTTTACTACATTAACAAAATACCCAATGTAATCCTACAAGTGAGGTCTAGGCAATTTTAATATATTATAAATTAAAAATTAAAAATTTCATGGACCTTACGCCTCGCCCGGTGATAAGTATTTTTACCATATTCTCCCCTATTCCATTCGTTCAGCTTGATTGAAAATTGTCACGACCCAAATTATGGATCATGCGGGCACACATACTAACCCTCACCAGTAGGCGGAACCATGAGATAACTACCTTAATTTGATACGACATGCGGAATAAATACGTATTATAAGAAATTCCCAAAATGCGGTACAGGCTCGTACGAGAGCTTACAGAAGTTTACAATTTGAATAGATAACGATTTCAATGGATCGACTTCGATTTGAAGGATAGAGAACAACGAAATCTAAGGAGAGACTGCGGGTTGCAGTATCTCGAATAGCTCACCCAAACGCCTTTGAGCGAATGCCTCGAAACGGTCGTGAGACTCCGAACGTCGCGAAAATAACTCTACACTCCAGAAGGGTGTAGCGAAATAGTGAGCACGACACTGGAAAACAAAAGTGGGTATCGTAGGCAAAAAACCAAAGACTAGATAACGTATATAAAGACAACAAGCAAGAAAAACATATAAACCAACAAGTACAAGTCAATATGAATCCATATCCACGAACAAGTCATCTTTTATGTTATAGCATCTAACCCAATTGTTATAGTCTTAGTATAATCAATCCGAATCGGTACATCACGGTGGTATCTGTGATCGAGAAAAGAACCAAGATATAATACGATGCAATAATGTATGTAGGATGAATGCAATGCGTATGCGATTTTGTACAACATGTCCGGACGGAGCTTAACTCACGTCTCGGCGATCATGACCCATGGGGGACAACGAAGTCCATGCCACTCGCTCCGGAATATAACCTCGGATCGCGAGCACCAACTCTCCGATCCGTGACAACCTCGGGCGTCGGACACTCCCATCGTTCCCGGCAAGAAACCTCGCAACAAACACTGTCTCTCTTTTACCCTCTCCGGCAAAGACCTCGGAGGCTACACTCTCGCGTATCATCATTAGTGCCATAACCATGCATATATCAATGTATCGTAAAATGCGTATATGAGTATGATGAAATGTAATGTTAAACCAATTCGATCAACCAACGGTACCGCCGCGTGGAATACAAGTAATATCGACGATAAGGCTACGCAGCTTGACCGCGATGGGATCACCGTTCTGTCTCATGCTCAGTCAAGTAAAGCAGCGATATCATAGTCATGATATATCATTGAGTCGCATGAGATGCTCGATGTCTCGAAGTGGCCCGGCGAGCACGCTGAAAAAAAAAAAAAAGATCAGATAAGTCAACGACACAGCGGGATGTGTATCCCTAATACGTACAACAAGGTCAACCTAAGAAAATATCTAACTTGACTTGATACCCGCAGGTTTATATGCATTCTCCGACAATATCATCTAAACATACGCTTCGCTAATCAAAGTCTCGCCCATAAGGTAAACCGTAACCTACCTCGATGCCGACGGTGTCCACCGAACTCCCGTACCAAAGCTTTCCCGAGAAGTGCTTCCGATCGGACAAGGTCTTTAGTGCTATTCGTCGCACAATATGTGTCGCTACTTGATAATACTTCAACCTATATTAAGACGTAACAACTATGGTTAAGCTACGGGGAGATTCAAACGTATTCTAACGTTAGTAACTCCTTTCTAGATGTTTGGCGATGTTTTCTCTTGTATCTAAACCAACCACATTACTACCAATACAACATCAATAATTATGTGTTCAATACCAATCCGGACAGCCCCAACGATATTCTAAACAGCCCGCGTTCATAACGTACGATAACGATTCCGTACGGCTTCGACATTCTCGAGTTACTTTTATTAGTTTGTAGCCTTAACGTTTGCATGTACGACTTATAACAGCCCGTCAATACAATATGATGTATACTCTTAACTTATAATTATTCTTTCAACTTAATGAAAACACAAGTCCAAAACAGTCCACTACCTGACATGTCCAAAACGATCTACAACGACAAACATAACGATGTTCGGAATTCTTGCAAACGTTTACGAACATACTAAGCCAACTTGTCCCTACGATTTTTATACATCATTTCATGTCTTCTTTTCATATAATTTTAGTAAGTTATGACCAGCTATCCACACGACAAGTACAACGTCAATTCATACGCAACTACGCTATATCGTCATTTTTATAATCCTTAAAACAACTCACAGAATGACTTTAGTTTCCAACTCGACCATTAAACACCTTCCTTTCCATCATAAAATTCATGATAATAACAATCAAAATATCAAGTAAAAACAGTTCACTAACTATTTCACAAAACAGTCCACACACGGCTACACCATGCTTGACATCTCTCCCATAAAATCATAGATTCAACCATTTTCATACTAACATAACTTCACCTTTAACCTTCCAATTCTTTTCATTCTTTTTACCATGAGATCTATGATAGTAACAACCATATTTATTAAAAGAAAATCAGTCCATTAATTCCACCAAAACAGTCCCTACGGCCAACTAACATTCAACACCAACTTTCGTGATTTTATGCATGCGATTCATGTTCGTCAAGTTACAACCATACTTCAACGTCAACACATATAACTACCATCGTATGTTCCAACATCACACACCTTGTTTCATGCATACAACTTATATTCGCACATCTACGTCACCACAATACATGACAAGAAAGTTAGATCTTGCCTTGACAACTTGACTTCTCTACTTGGCTAGAGTTGGTGACTTGAGATGGAAATGGTTCTTGTTGCTCCAAAGACTATCTTCACGTTTTAGGGACCTTCTAAAGGGTTGAAACACCTTGGAAAATAATTTTTTGGATCAAGACTCAAAGAGCTCAATCAGCCCACTTGGCCGAATGCTCTCTCTCTCCACAGGCTTAAGTTTTCTTTCTTTGTGTTGTGTAGTTGAAATGAATTGTGATGGCTGATTTCTTGGTCATTATTTGGTTGACTTTGATGCCTACAAGTTGGTCACATGCTCCACTTATGGCATGATTCATTCCATTAACTTTACACTTTAAATTTTCCATTTTTTTTCTACAACTTTACAGTGTGGCCAAGCCTCACCTTCTTGTTTCTCCTTTCTTCTTTCTTTTCATTGTTTACAAGACAATTGTATGTGTAGTGAATGATTCATACGCCACCCTTTGTCCATTGTAATTATGCCAAGATGAATGAGATATTTAATGTGAAATGATCTCAGCATGTTATATCCTCTAAAACAATGTATACTTTCATAAAGTAGTAGATGCTTAAATATTCAAATGCATGCCTCACATGGATGCCTTATTTTCAGTCACTTGGCTGAATTCCACACTCCTTTCTTTCAATTTGGTTGTCCACAATATAATGTAAGTGTAGTGGATGAATCACATTTTAAATGTATATTTGTATGTCTCCCATAGTAGTCTTATTTAAGATGACTTTGGTCATCTTTTGGACATAATGTTAATGCTCATATTGGCTCATTGTTGCCACTAATTTTAACCTTAACACCACAATTAAGTAGTTCCTAATTTCCATTAATGTATACCAAACAAAATTTGTAGATAAATTGTGACTTACGAAATCGGAAGTTAAAGTCTCTACTTTGTATCTTGAGATAGTCTTAATACTCAGCCCGACTTGAATCATCCATATCCGCACACGATATCATTTTGAGCTGTTTGTTGCGTTGCAAACTAGACTCGATGAACTTAATTTTAGGCTTTTGAAACACTTAAAACCTACATCATATACTAGGAGATATGCCTCTACAATATAGGCTGAAATCGGGTCCGAGATTTTCTTGAAATTGTTCCGATTCATTTCGTTTAACTTCTAATCCTCTTCCAACCTCATGTAACCTCTTATACATACACATATACACAGTCATTTACATCCATAACAATTCATATACATGTCTCGAAGGGTCGGTAGAATCACAATAACCATAAGTAGAACTCGCAAAGCTTCTGAAGCTCGATCGAAAAAGTATATTCCTATCTTTTGTCCATCTTCTATATCATTACTAATAATCTCAAATACTTTAAAGGTCACTCACATTACCTCATATACATACTACTTAACGCGATTTCAAATCCTTTAGGTTACCAGGTCACCTCGAGATACTTAAGACAACCATATTTATAACGATATTCTTACTAACTCGATTAACTTTCCTTGAATCTTCTTAACTCATTCTTTCTTGTTTTTAATACAAGTAGCAAGGATTATTATGGAGTGTGACATTCTCCCCTCCTTTAGAACATTCGTCCTCGCATGTCAAATGAGGACTAAAACTCGTCAATTAAATAACCGAATCACCCGTTATCGCAGACTATAGACAGCAAGATTTGACCACGAAAAGGGTGTTTTTAGGAATATTATGCCTAAAAGTGCTAAACGACCAAATGGGTCGTTACAAAAATAGAGTCTTTAATTACGTAATTATTTACATTTACAAAAAAACATAGGCCGGTGACGTGATATGCCTCTATGGCCTAGAATTTTATTTATCTTTTCTGTCATTTTTTTTGCCACTATATCTCCTATTCTGTTCATTCAACTTGATCGATTAAAAAAAGTGTCTTTAATTACGTATTTAATTGCCATTACAAAAACAAATAATTACAACAGTCGTGACCCTCTCTCGAAAACCGAAAAGAGTACTAATTCTCGGTTGTTGTTCTATTTACTGTCTAAAAATTACCACTTGAGTTGAATTGCAAGTTCCTTATGTGCTACCATACCAATCTTTGTTGTTTTGGTAGGTACGACCAACACTGAATATTCATTAAATTTAATCTCTAAGTAAATCATATTTTAAAAATGAGATAATGGTAAAATAAAACACCTGAACTATTGCTTTTTCGCGAGTTTCACTCGCCAACTATCAGTTGTTCCTTTTCCTATCTGAAATGTTCATCATCTATATATTAAAACATCTCAACTATCAATTGTTTTCTTTTCCTACCTGATATATATATATATATATATATATATATATATATATATATATATATATATATATATATATATATATATATATATATATATATAACACTGAGAAGAAAAAAAATTATTTTACGGTTTAGGATAACAACGGCATAAAAAATCAAGTTATTTTGTTATGTCCCAAAAAAACAAGTTAATTTTATCCAAGCCCTTAAGTTTCCTGCATG
>NC_081347.1:71449564-71458873 GCF_029784015.1 Lycium ferocissimum
ATGATTTTTTTGCTTTTGTACTGTGTCGTTATTCGTACTTTTTGATTTTTTTCCGTCCCCCCTTTGGGTTTTGGTTTTTTGTATTTTTGTGCTTTACTCCCGGGCCTCCGTGGCCCCCCCTTGGGGGGGGGCCCGCCCCGGTCGGAGGTTCGTGATCGCTGTCCCCGTTCGCCCGAGTGCCCCCGGTCGAACCCGGGATGTTGCCCTTTTTTATGTTTTGGGCCCCCGGACTATTTGGGGTACGGGGGGGCCCGCCCGTCATTTTCTTTTCGATTTGTAGGGGCCTTTAGTCTATTTGTGGGTCGTGGGTCCATGTATGTTGTTTGTTTATGATTTGCATCAATCGCCCCATTTGTTATGGTGGCCAAAACGGCCCTCTGTTTGTATATGTTTAAAAATGGATTATATTCCCGCCTCGATTTTGATGTGACACTTTTGTCCGGGACGCAGGTATTTTTTTCAACTTTATTGATGAACATGATATTTAGCGGCTAAATTAAGATGATTTGATCGAAATCTTTGGGTGCCCTGGGGCCCCGGTGGGCCCGGGCGGTCGTGACAACTTTTTTTGGAGGCATGGGCCTAAACATAATAATCCGTTAGGGGGGAATATCATAATACGGCTCTTTGCACGATCTGAGAAAAGGAAAAATAACTCCAAATGTCTTAGCCCCTGTTTATAGAGTGGGGCACAACCCGATAAACGCTTTTAAACGGTTTGAACACCCGAGGATGAACCGTCATAAAATTTTGACACGACCCCCGTAAAGGGGGCTGTGCCCAAATTTTATACTCGATACACCTTAACTATAATGCTCCAAAAATAATAAGGAACTTATATAAAAAAGGCAAGCGTCGTCTCAAAACCCCGCATATATATAACTCATGCTGTTCCCCAGGGGACAACTTTTAACGAATGTATTACCAGGCGGAAGGCTATCATAAATGGGGGAAAGCCCACCAAAACGACCAAAAAGGCTACCAAACACACGGGTTTAAATTAAATAAATTTTTAACAATCCTCTCTACATTTCCTCTCTCCCAAATTTCTTCTTATTATGTAGTTATAACTAATTTTCTCGTCTATCTCCCAAACTTTTAATTTTGTTTGAACAAAAAATGAACAAGATTTTTTGAACGGTAACTTTTTTTTTTTTTTTTTTTATGGTTTTTGTCCAGTCACGAATTTTGTTATACCGTTCATCTTTCTTTTAACCTTTGTTCTTAATAGCGATCTTCTTTTAACCACACCCCGGTAATCATGGCCAACATCGTCCTTTAGACATTAAACCTAGCCTCTTTTAAACCTAGGAATTTACAGTTAATCCATCGAGGTTATTAAGAAGTTAAGAGAATAACCATATACTAAGAATAACAAATTCATGAGGATCGGAAGTAATTACTTAAACATAATAATCACAAAAGGATTTAAAGAAGTAATTACTTAAACATAATAATCACAAAATAATTTACATAGTAGGGAGATTAGTACAGAAAACATAGTAAATAACTTACATGATTCGAAGAAGGAGGGAGGTTTCCCTTTCGGGGAACCCCAAAAAACTACTTCACACTAGGGGGTATTAAAAACTTAGTGCTATTTTACAATAGGAGTTTATATTACATCGGTTTTAATTTGGGTAAGTGATTGGAGCATTTGATGAAAGAGAAGGGGAATATAGGAGTTTTCTAGAGAGAGAGGTGGTTGTTGCTCTTGTTCGTGATGTCTTCGCTTCTCCACAAATGTCGCTATTTATAGGGTCTTGGCGGACTTCAACTTCGGATTTCAAAATGTTGAAGAATCTTTTGAGTTCAGCCGGGTGCTCTTTGGGCCCCATCGTCACGTGAACTTTTTCAAAAGGAAACTTCATCTTCTTGTCCGCTAGCTGATCTGTCCATTTACTGTAGCTGCTTTATTAAAGTTACTTTTCTGCAGATGTCTTCTAGCCGTTTCAACGAATCTTTCAGTCTTTTGTCTCATGATGACTATTTCCTCCACTTATTTTTGTCTGATTATTTTGCTTTACATACACACACACACACACACACACACACACACACACACACACACATATATATATATATATATATATACTATTTCCTCCACTTATTTTTGTCTGATTATTTTGCTTTACATACACACACACACACACACACATATATATATATATATTTTTTTTTATGTATCTAAATTATGTAGTGCAATAGAATCAAAACTCATTCCCGAATCGTAGTCGTTTGGGTCTTGTGAATCTTGAAATGCACTGTCTTGAAAATTTATAATATCTACTTCTTCTGAACTATGGATCGATGACATCCTTGGACTTGGAGATAATTATGGACTAGGGTTCTTGATTACATGCTTGTCTTGTTTCGCTTTTGTTTGGAAAAATCTTTCCAAAGTCTCTTTAACTACACTTTCTATGTTGTCATTTTTTTTTTTTTGCAAGTATGCTTTTCTTGGTAGAAGTAGCTCCTTGCGTCGTTGTCTTTGGTAGTCTTCGTCTTGTCTGGAGAGATGAACATCCCTCATCTTCACTTTTTGGCAAAGTGACAGCCATTAACGGATTTGATGAGTCTTTACCGGCTACCGTTTGAACCGGACTAGCTGTATCTTTATCCGATACAGTGGATCTATTTGCATTCATTGGGGAATGCACACCCGTCTCATCCATTTTTGTCTGAGATGGAGAACTCTGGGATTGTACTAATTCAAACTTAACTGCTTGTAGTTTTTGTTCTAACAGTCTTGCTTGTTCCAAGAGTTTCATTTTTTCTTGGATGAGTGTCTCTTCTGTCGCGGTTAAGTCTTCGACGGTCTCGGTCCATAGTAGAGCGGTGATCGCAAAAAATCACCTTGTCCGTGTCTTTTTGTATATTGTACTGAGGGGTTCTATCTGGATTTTGTCTGAGAGCTGGAGAAATATAATAGTTTGGTCCCAATACTCCTCTAGCATAGTCTAATGCCTCAGTGAAATCATTAAAGCCTTTAAAAAGAGGTCTTCTTATATCTTTGATAGAATCTACCACTTCTATCCAGGTTTGAAAAATACCATTAGTTCTACCATGGACTACAACATAAAATTTAAATTTCTTATCTAGATTTTTGTCTGTAAAATATTGACAAAGTGCGTTTAGAGTGGCTACAAAATGACCAGCGTCTTTTCTGTTATGCGATATCCATAAATTGTCTACTAAACATGTCTGTTGTTTGTCTATTACATATTCTGGTAATACCTTAAAAGTTAAATTAGATGGCTGGAAGAATACTAAATTATTGGTTCCAAAATGTATTCTTTCTTGGGCGTTCGTTTAATGCGTATGTAGGTCTAAAATGAAGATTACCTAGTACCGTTGTCCGTAAGTGTCTTGGGTCGAGGCTATGCCTTTTCCCTTATCTCGTTGTCCGAGAACTTGATGGTCTCATGCTGTTCAAATAGGAAATCGAAGATGTGATCTTTAATCTACTTAATTGATCTGCTAGATTATTATCTTTTCCTTTTATATGTTCGAATGTTAAATTATAAATTGAAATAGTATCCATAAAGTTTAACCATCTTCGTCTACTGCTACTTTTATCATTAATTTTTTGATAAAATTTGACTATAGCTTCACAGTCCGTTCTTATCAATATTTCTGGTTTATTTAGTATATACAGTCTAAAACTATTTAAGCCATATATTACGGCTAAAATTTCGGCGTCTATACTACTCATATTTCCTTTTTCTCGGTACTTGCCGCTTTGATAAGCACATATCTTTTCTTCATTTTTATTGCTATATTTATTTGGTTTCCTTTTTTTTTTCTTATTACGATTTCAATATTTCATAGTTATCGACTTACTGACAGGTAAGGTCGACATAACACATGAACAAACCATCTCATGATCTAATTTCATTTTATATATCCTCTATTTGTGTGCGTATTTGTACTTCCTGTCAGATGTGATTTTTTTAAATCTTGTTTGTACATCTATTTTAACATTTGCATCTTTAATTTTCCGACACTCAGTGTTTGATATGTTGGACCTTAGAGGTACAAATTCAATACGGAAAAGGGCCAAATATACCCCTGTACTATCGGAAAAGGGCCAAATATACCCCTCGTTATACTTTGGGTCCAAATATACCCCTACCGTTATACTATTTGTTCATATATACCCCTCCTCCGTTAAAGTTGTCCAAGGTGGACATTCAATCCTATATGGTATTGACATTTGATGAGGTGGATGCCACGTGTCATGCTACTTCATCACCCCTAATTATTTTCCCCTCTATTTGTTATTGCCCCACTAAAATTTTCTTCCCCTCCACCATAATTGTGTTAGAAAAATATTATTTTCTATTTAATATCTCAAAAATCAAAGGACTATTTCTATAACGTTTTTTATTGGCTTTAATACAAAGACTTGACTCTATTTTATTAGCCTTAATTGCGAAATTCATTTGACATTTTCAAACGGTATTATTATATTCAATTTGTTAATTAATGGTCTTAATGGCCAAATATTGTCTTTATGGTTATTTACTACTCTTAATATTTTGGTCGTTGGCATATGATTAATACAATGGACGTTGGCATATATCCTTCCTGTGCTCATGTTGTTGGATATGGAAATATAAAGAGACAACTTCTACTATATATGTTCCTATGTCTTTTCTTTTGTGGATGAGACAGAGATAGAGAATACGATAGAGCAAAACATATTTCCTCTCATATATTTTAGTATAACACTTTATCATATATTTTATTGCTGGGTTGTATAAGATAAATCTTTGTTAGATTCTGGCTCCTAGTTTTGTACTAAAAGAGCTTGTTGAATCCTGGGGGATACACCCATACCGGGTGAAATATCCTTAAGGACAAAGGCCATTGGCATGCCTCAAGCTACGAAGAATTCTCTACAAGTGTTCGTGATCAAGTATTTTCCTCAAGCTTAGAAGAAGTTCCTACAAGTGTTCGTGATGAAGAGAAGTCCCTACAAGTGTTCGTGATGAAGAAAAGTCCCTACACGTGTTAGCGATGAAGTATTTTCCGTAAGATTTCCAACAAATTGCCACCATTACCGTCATAGGATAGAGCTCTAGAAATTAAAATAGTAGTATATCAATTATCCAAATTAAAATTTAATATGGAGCAAAAACTACTCAAACTCGAGACTCGAGAGTAATCCACTCTCCATTACATATCATTTTCTTTTCAAATTTTGTTGAATGACAGTTGACTTAATTTTCCCTACAGCCCCAATTACATATGTATACATGTAATCGAGAGTAATCCACTCTCCATTACATATGTGTAGATGACGTGTCCCGGTCTCGGTGAATAATAATCATGTGCCGTCCTGGCCGCCATCCCCGTATCATCATATCATAATCATATACAAATAACGTGTCCCGGCCCGCAAGTACGAGGGACTCGGTGAATAATGCAGAGAAGTGCGCACGAGAACATGTCCTGGCCCGGGCTCAGTGAAAAGACATATCATAGCTTGCACGAACAGAGTAGTGCAGAAACATATGCGTATAAGTCCAGACTCGACAGACCAATCACCTAAATAGTTATAATACGTACCTTTCGGATGCCATGACGGATTATGTCAAATCAGAGTTTTTGAGACTATTCGTACGTAACAAATATATCATAGGGCTTACAAAAGATTCAAAATGATCGTTCTTGAGCAAACGGAACAATACAAATGACATATCATTTCAGGAAATCGGACGATGCTCGTATAGGTATATGTATGCCCTTTTTGGGGATGGCACGATTTCTTACTTCAGATCATATTTTTAGGATCATAACTCATATCAAGACATATCATAAACTCATCATACTCATTGTTCGACAACGGTACAATCATCAAAGATTCCTTTAAACATGGTATAGGAATAAATTAATTAAAATCGTAATAAGAGGTCTCGGATTCTATGGGCCCACCTCGGGTCAAATCGAGGCGGCGGTCATAAGTCACGGATCATAGACTTTATAAAATCATTTATAAGCGTTTGGGGCAACCCAAGTCCATTTGGAAAGGTTTCGTACGTATAAATCATTTTGATGACAATCTGTGAAGAAATAGGTTCAATCTTACTGAACGATTTTGGGCTGTTTTCAATCTCGAATTCCAAGAAGCAGAAGTACAATCGAGGCTCGCTTTCAAGCCTGTTAGACTCAGAACATGCCAAAGAAAGATAAGGAAGGCTTTACATACCTTGATTGTGCCTTACGCTCGTCCAATCTCAATTCCCGTTTCGTCCAAAACTGCAAATGGTCATCTTTACCAGTTACTATTCATGCAAGTTAACATTTCAACTTTGGTTAGGAATTTGGCTACCGAAATTTCGGCAGCACCTCCCCTATAATTATGACATCCCCGAGACTTAGCTCGGCTAATAACCAACAACAAGCCAACAACAACACCAACAAACACAATAAAACGCAATATGACCTATTTGGTCATCTTTCCAACATAATGTCATAACTTCCGTTTCCAACTTCATATTCCCAATTCAATCTCAACATATTAATCAAAATCATTACAATTCCATTCGGAAACATGTCATAACATTTCTACCACGCATATACAAAATATACATAAAATATACAAAGCATGCATACTTTCCACAAAAACCACAATTTATCCAATTCTTCCAATTTTTAACATACAAGTTCCTAATACCTTTCCATCATCCAAATTCATCAACTTAATCACATTTTACACTTTAAACACTTCATTCCCATCATTTCATAAATTCATACTAAATCAACATAAACTTCCACATTCCATTTTTATACAAACTTACATCGTTATTCTTCCATCTTCATCACAAGACTTCAACAACACAATTGATATACTAAATAATTTAATTCAATTCCATTTGCTACCAAACAAAGACACACGGCCACATACTACAACTTCCCACTTCAATCCAATTTATTTCAACATGGCCACCAACACACAATCAACATACTTACAAGTTTAACAATTCCCTTCACCAACCACCATGGCCACGGCCAACACACAAACACACACTACACGGCCAACATGCATGCAACACTTCCAAAATTCTCATATACTCTACCTATACTACAACACATATATAATTTCCCAACATAAACATTAGAATTCTTACCTTTCCAAATTTCTTCTCCTTGCCAAGACAACCACTCCTTTGACTTGAAAATTATATAACTTGTAGAGCACCTTGAGCTTAGCAATAATCCCACAAGAATTTGAATTTTTGAACCAAGGATTAGGCTCCAAGAATTTTTCCTTCTCTTCTTTTTTTTCTCTTCTAGCCGAATTGCTCTCTCTTTCTTTTTCTTGATTTTTCCTTTGTCTTGCTTGCTTCTCTTGAAGATTCTAGACTTATGGTCCCTTATATAATTAATTATCACATGCAAAATTAATAAATCTTGGCTTGGGCCTATAGTTGGCAGTTGGGCCTCCCTTTGGGCCTTATTTCTTTTTTTTTTTTTTAGCCCAATTCTTCACAAATCGTATTTCATAATTCCCTAAACAAATTTCAAAATTCCAATTTTGCCCTTAGGCCCTCTCCGATGTTTTCACATTCAAATTTTCATAACCGACATACACATACTAAGAAAATTTCAAACATAGTCTCCTTTCTCATAATTCACAATTATTTCGAATTTTCCGATTATGCGAAAAAGCGGGATATAACATGGATGTCCACATTGGACAACTTTAACGAAGTAAGGGTATATTTGAACCAATAGTATAACGGTAAGGGTATATTTGGACCCAAAGTATAACAAGGGGTATATTTAGCCCTTTTTCGATAGTACAGGGGTATATTTGACCCTTTTCTGAATTCAATATATAGATGTATCGCTACAGTGGAAAATTGTGAAGAAGAAATATTTGTTTCAATAGCTCTGTGTTTTCCAGTGTTCTGTTTTTATACCACTGGCAATACAAAAGCAAATAGAAGCTCTTATTGTCGTTGTCTCAAAACAGAATCAGCCAATCAGGTGATACATTACGGCTTAACCAGAGGTCTCGGGTTTGAGGTGGAGAAACCCCTGGTAGGGAGTGTTTCCCCCTTTAAAGGGTCTTATGCGGCGTGAATCTACTGGAAAGCAATAGCAATATGAACAAGAAAAGCAGTCTACTGGAATCAAAATATAGTGGTACTAGAATTGGAAATAACAGAAAACACAGTGCCGTTATTCGATAATGTTAACAAACACAGTGCATGACATATACAGCACCTTGGCATAGTCGTACATATAAGATAACCATGACCTCTGAGGGAGCATCTACTTAGTACATATTGGGCTTGATTTAGCAGCCATTAGTTATTAGAAATTACTTCAAACTGGAAGGCACACCTGTGGTGAGAGAAAAACGATTCCCTAGTCTTCGAGCAGTTGTTTCATTTGTATCAATTGATAATTGATGAAACGTGTCCTATCTCATCTGAGTCGCGAGGAAATTCTCTATTTGTTTGAGTTGGCGAGCTTGATATGGGAAAAGAATGGAACCCTGATTCACGAGAATTAGCTGCTTCATTTGTACTTGGTAAGCTTGTAATTATAATTGGGTTCTGGCGTGTTCCATGCTTGCGAGTAGTTGCTTCATTTGCGTTTGGTAAGCTTGTAATTGCGTTATGGCGTGCCCCTAGTATGCGAGGACTTGTTGCATATGTGTGAGTTGACGAGCTTGAAATAGACAAATGATGGAGTCCTGATCTACGTGATCTTGACCCACGTGATCGTGATCCACGTGCAGTTGCTTTGCGTGTATTTGTAGTTATGGCATTTGCATGAGTTGAAGAGCTCAAAATGGGAGAATAGTGGTGTTCTGATCCACCAGAAGTTGCTTCATGAGTATTTGGCAAACTTGTAACTGTATTATGGTGTGCCCCTATTTTGCGAGGAGTTACCTCAAACTGTAGGGGTTGCCACATTTGTGATGAGGAAAAACGACCCTTTATTTTGCGAGTAGTTGTTTCATCTGTGTCAGTTGGCAATTGATGGAAATGAGTTGCTACATCTTTTTGAGTTGACGAACTTGAAATGGGGAAAGAATTGATACTTGATTGACGAGAGCTAATTGTTTCATTTGTATTTGGTAAGCTTGTAATTATAATTGGATTCTGACGTTTCCCAAGCTTGGAAGAAGTTGCTTCATTTGTAACTACAAGTGGGCCTTGAGGAACTACTACATTTGCGTGAGCTAATGAGCTTGGAATGTGACAAGTAATGAGCTTGGAATGTGACAAGTAAGGCTCACTTTTGCCCTTAAAACTAACATACCATCTTTTTCTTTTTAAAGTGACA
>NC_081347.1:71458973-71475567 GCF_029784015.1 Lycium ferocissimum
ACAAAGGGTTAACATTTTTTTTTTAATAATGAGGTGCAACATGAATGGTAACCGCATAAAGGGTTACAAACGTACCATATAAAGGGTTGCTAATATTTTCATAATGATGTAAAAGATTTGATATCCATATAAAGGGCTACGAGTAACCGTATAAAGCGTTAAATGAGTTAAAATGTTTTCCCTAGCTAAAAATGAGTTATTTTCAAGTGCTTTTGCTGCTCTTTATTTTATTTTATTAAGATGTTACTAGTTGATAACCATGTATTAATCAAAGGAACAAGTTTTGGACAGGGAAAGAATGTTACTGTTTAAATTTCAATCCATCCCAAAGTAATGTGTTGATCCTCTCCTTACGATTCTAGAGTGATCCAAGATTCTTACTCCTTTACCGGACTTAGAAAAATCATTGTTATAAGGTTCTGAATAGCTTTCTGTAGCTATCCGGAGTTTAAATTTTAGTATTTTAACTAAGTTATTCCCTTTAATACATTTGAAGAAGTTGAGATAGTCCATTCCTTGTTTGAGGTATTTTCATGTATGTTTTATTGACTGATAGTTTAAATTAGAACTTGAACCCTCGTTTTATAGTATAGCTTAAAGCTCATGAATACAACGTCAGTTTACTGGTGTTTATCTAGTATAGTGTGGCAAAGTGGTTGTTGCTCTTTTCAGTTGGTGCATGGCTGAAAATTAGCTCTCTAAATCTTGTTTGAATTCAAAAGTAGATCCTGGGACCATGCCTTGCCTTACCTTTTTCACTTAAGCAAATTGATGAATGATTGTAACAACTTATTCACCCTTCTGGTGAACTTGAATTCCCACGTTTAGAATTAATATTCTTATTTGCTGAAGTTCTTAAAGACTATTCATATTTCATGTTTTGTTTGAACCTTATTAAGAGAAATCCCGAAAACGTGTTAGAGGCTACTATTTGTCTTGCATATATTCTCCAGTAAAGTATCTCATTTAATCTTGTTTGATTCCCTGTTTAAGAGTGTATCAATGAATGTGCTTATAAGTTATTTTGAGGCTGTCTTACCAGATCATTAATCTTTTACTTTTATTTTTTCTATGCATAAACCTCGATGAGTCAATGGACTCCTCCTCCGTCATTGCGTGTTGGGCCTCCGGCCCAACATAATATATTCTCATCGAGTCAACCCCCTAGCCAGCGGCCCATTAACATCAACAGTAGCAGCAGCTGTCCTGGGCCCGAGCCCATAAGTTTGATTTTTCTTCTTCATTTATATTATACTAGTTATATGCTTGATTGTTGAATTGTAAAAAAATTTACTAACTCTTTACTTGTTTCTTTTCCTAAACCTCAGATGAATCCTAGGCGGAACGTGATTCTTAGTTGCTAAATTGAGTACTTTTCTCATGATAAACTTTGTCAAATGGTTTTTTTTCTTTCGAAAATGGATTACAGATCAAGTGAGATTAAGTTTTAAGCACTAAAATGGAGTACGTTCTTTTGAACTGCTTACTCATAATATGATTTCAAAATGGTGGCTGGAGTTTGAGATATGTTTTCAAAGTTAATAATGGCAGATTTTGTCCTTTTGAGTTGCGTGCAAATTTAAGAGAAATGAGGTCTTAAATTTAATGTCAACACATATCTTCCCAAAAACAAAAAATATAATTGGAAGGTATGCTAAAGTACCAAAATGTTTTAGTCTAAATCCAAGTAACCATTTTTTTTAAAATTGAAATGTTGTACGAGTTGGACTTTGTCAAAGCCCAAACTTATTTAAACTCGAGAACTTGTTGAAATAACTTAAAGATCTCTCGTATTTTTGAGTTATAAACAAGTGAATTCATTAACGGAATAAGAAATTGGATTATATATATAATTCAAAATCTCAATAAGCCGTGCACATTTGAAGGAATTACATCCTTCATAATTACCTATATTATGAGTTAATTCACTTGTTGAGTTAATGACGTAATTGAAACACTAAAAAAATGATTTTCAAAATTAAAACACCTCATAAAGCTCATTTTTTAAATAAAATATACTTCTTCTTCTTCTTCTTCTTCTTCTTCTTCTTCTTCTTCTAATTAATTAGCCATGAATATGCCACTTTCAAACAGTATGCATATGAGTCTTAAACACATTTTACAAAACGAGTTATACAAATTTTAGCCATAAAATGTTAGATCCGTAGGTAAACCGCATTGGGCGGATCCTTAATACCGATGTACTTAAAACCTTTCTTGGGGAATCACCAGAATCCTTACCCGTTCTCTGGATTTTATTTAAAGGTTTTCAATAATTAATCTTTAAATTTGGTTTCCTAATTCCCATTCAATAAATTAGGTGGCGACTCTATTTGATTCACGACAAAGAGCCAAAGTTACGAGAACCTTTTATGCGCGAGCGTAAAAGCGGACTGTAACAAGGAGATCATATATGCTTGAAAATGGGAGAAAGATGTATAACTCAGAAGCAGTAGACATAAAATTGAGAACAAACAGCGTGTTGAAAGGGTCCAGTTATGCGATTAAAGTTTAGAAAATCGAAACATGAACATGTGGTTTGTGGAAAAAAAGAAAATGAAAGGTCACATTTTCAAAATGGACAAAGGTGCAAGCTAAGCGAAAGGTACATTTTTAAAAATATCCAAATTTCCAATTATGTGATTAAAGTTTAGAAAATCAAAACATGAACATGTGGTTTGTGGAAAAAAAGAAAATGAAAGGTCGCATTTTCAAATGGGACAAAGATACTGTCACGACCCAAATTATGGATCATGCGGGCACCCACACTAACCCTCCCTGGTGGGCGAACCCTTCAGATAACTACCTTAATTTGATACAACATGCGGAATAAATCCTGTTATTATAAGAAATTCCCAAAATCTGGTCTAGACTCATACAAGAGCTTCTAAGAAGTTTACAATTTGAATAGATATGACTCAAATGGATACGACTTCGTTGAAGGATAGAGAACAACGTAAATCTAAGGAGAGACTCGGGTTGCAATATCTCAAATAGCTCACCCAAACGCCTTTGACGAATGCCTCGAAACGGTCGTGAGACTCCGAACATCGCCCGAAAATAACTCTACACACTCCAGAAGGAGTGTAGCAAGAGTAGTATGAGCACAACACTAGGCTCGTAGGTATCATAGGCCGACAAAGACTAGATAACGTATATAAAGACAACAAGCAAGAAAAACATATAAACCAACAAGTACAAGTCAATATGAATCCATATCCACAGAACAAGTCATCTTTTATGTTATAGCATCTAAACCCAATTGTGCCAAGTCTTAGTATAATCAATCCGAATCGACATCACGGAGTATCACAACAATCAAGAAAAGAACCAAGATATAATGCAATGCAATAATGTATGTAGGATGAATGCAATGCATATGCGCTTTTGTACAACATGTCCGGACGGAGCTTAACTCCACGTCTCGGCGATCATGACCCATGGGGGACCCGCGAAGTCCATGTACCACTCGCTCCGGAATATAACCTCGGATCACGAGCACACTCTCACGATCCCGGCAAAGACCTCGGGCATCGGACACTCCATCGTTCCCGCAAGAAACCTCGGGCAACAAACACTCATCTCTCTTTTACCCTCTCCGCAAAGACCTCGGAGGCTACACTCTCTCACATATCATCATTAGTGCCATAACCATGCATATATCAATGTATCATGGAAATGCATATGAGTATGATGAATGTAATGTTAAAAACCAATTCAATCCGAAACGGTACCACACATGGAATACAAGTAATATCAGCAATAAGGCTACACAAAAAGCCACAATGGAATCACCATTCTCATCTCCATATCAATCAAGTAAAACACCGCAATATCATAGCCATGATATATCATTAGTCACATATACTCAATGTCTCAAGTGGCAACGAGCACAAAAAAAAATAGATCAAGATAAGTCAACAACACAACGGGATGTGTAGCCCCCAAATCATACAACAAGGTCCAACCTAAGAAAATATCTAACCCAACTTGATACCCGCAGGTTTATATGCATTCTCCGACAATATCATCTAAACATACGCTTCGCTAATCAAAGTCTCACCATAAGGTAAACCGTAACCTACCTCAATGCCGAACAGTGTGTCACGAACTCCCATGCCAAAGCTTTTTCCTTCCGAAGTGCTTCCGATCGGACAAGGTCTTTAGTGCTTATTCGTCACACAATATGTGTACGCTACCCAATAATACTTCAACCTATATTAAGACGCCAACAACTATGGTTAAGCTACGGGAGATTCAAACGTATTCTAACGTTAGTAACTCCTTTCTAGATGTTTAGGCGATGTTTTCTCTTGTATCTAAACCAACCACATACTACCAATACAACATCAATAATTATGTGTTCAATACCAATCCGGACAGCCCACACAATATTCTAAACAGCCCACATTCATAACATGCAATAACGATTCACATACGGCTTCGACATTCTCAAGTTACTTTTATTAGTTTGTAGCCTTAACGTTTGCATGTAACAACTTATAACAGCCCATCCAACATACAATATGATGTATACTCTTAACTTATAATTATTCTTTCCAACTTAATGAAAACACAAGTCCAAAACAGTCCACTACCACAACATGTCCAAAACAGTCTCTAACCGACAACATAACGATGTTCGAATTCTTGCAAACGTTTACGAACATACTAAGCCAACCACATGCGATTTTTATACATCATTTCATGTCTTCTTTTCATATAATTTTAGTAAGTTATGACCAGCTATCCACACGACAAGTACAACATCAATTCATACGCAACTACGCTATATCGTCATTTTTATAATCCTTAAAACAACTCACAAATGACTTTAGTTTCAACTCCAACCATTAAACACCTTCCTTTCCATCATAAAATTCATGATAATAACAATCAAAATATCAAGTAAAAACAGTTCACTAACTTCTTCACAAAACAGTCCACACACGGCTACACCATGCTTCAACATCTCTCACATAAAATCATAGATTCAACCATTTTCATACTAACCTAACTTCACCTTTAACCTTCCAATTCTTTTCATTCTTTTTACCATGAGATCTATGATAGTAACAACCATATTTATTAAAGAAAATTAGTCCATTAATTCCACCAAAACAGTCCTACGGCCAACTAACATTCCAACGCCAACTTTCATGATTTTATGCATGCGATTCATGTTCGTCAAGTTACAACCATACTTCAACATCAACACATATAACCCCATAACTACTATCATGTTCCAACATCAATACACCTTATTTCATGCATACAACTTATATTCACACATCTACATCACCCTTAATACTTGAAAAGAAAGTTAGATCTTACCTTGACAACTTGACTTCTCTACTTGGCTAGAGTTGGTGACTTGAGATGGAAAATGGTTCTTGTTGCTCCAAAGACTATCTTCACGTTTTAGGGACCTTCTAAAGGGTTGAAACACCTTGGAAAATAATTTTTGGATCAAGACTCAAAGAGCTAAATTTCAGCCCTCTTGGCCGAATGGTTCTCCTCTCTAGGCTTAGGTTTTCTTTCTTTGTGTTGTGTAGTTGAAATGAATTGTGATGGCTGATTTCTTGGTCATTATTTGGTTCAACTTTGATGCCTACAAGTTGGTCACATGCTCCACTTATGGCATGATTCATTCCATTAACTTTACACTTTAAATTTTCTAATTTGTTTTCTACAACTTTTGGCCAACCTCACCTTCTTGTTTCTCCTTTCTTCTTTCTTTTCAATTGTTTACAAGACAATTGTATGTGTGTGAATGATTCATACACCACCCTTTGTCCATTGTAATCATGCCAAGATGGATGAGCAATATTTAATGTAAAATGATCCCTCCACCATGTTATGTCCTCCTAAAACAATGTATACTTTCATAAAGTAGTGGATGCTCAAATATTCAATTGTATGCTTCAACTTTTTCTCCTCAAAATTTTCAGCCCTATGGCCGAATGTAACTTGTGTGTTTCTTCCAAATTTAATTGTCCACAATATGTTGAAAATGTAGTGGATGAATCAACATTTAATTGCATATTTGTATGTCTTCCATTAACCTTATTTTAGATGACTTTGAGTCATCCTTTTTACCTTGGATGTTGATGCTCTTGTTGGCTCATTATTGTCACCAATTTTTACTTAACACCACACTTAAGTAATTCCTAATCTCCAATAACATTTTTGTACTAAGTAAAATTTGTAACCGATTTGTTCTAGTTTAGAAATTAAAATCCAAAGTTTCTATCTCACGTTGATTCTTTCGCGAATAACTCGACGTATAAAAATACGGGTCTAACATTCTCCTCCTTTAGAACATTCGTCCTCGAATGTCAAATGAGGACTAAAACTCGTCAATTAAATAACCGAATCACCCGTTATCGCAAGCTATAGACACCAAAATTAGACCACGAATAAGGTGTTTTAGGGATATTAGGCCTAAAAGTGCCAAACGACCAAATGGGTCGTTACAGATACAAGCAAAGAGAAAGGTACATTTTTGAAAATATCCAAATTTCCAGTGGTCCTTGGCTAGGCCTTCAAAAAGAGTGGCTGGATATGCCCCTTTTTTAACTTTTCTTTTGATATAGTGGAAAAAAACAAACTAAATAAGTAGGCGTTTGGCCATGAAAACCAAATATTTTTCGCTTTATTTGGAATTTTAAAGCTGGAGTTGTGTTTGGTTATAGTTTTTGCAAAGAATATTTAGTCATTTGAATTTACTGAAAGTGAAAAAAGTAAAAACTTCAAGTTATATTTGGAATTTTCATGTCCAAATGCTGATTTTCAAATAAAGTGAATTTTTTTTTGAAAAAAAGTGAAAATTTCTCATCAAACGGGTCCTTAAAGATCTTAAAATCTTAAACATACTCGAATGTTCCGAGTTATTCTTCTGAAACAACCCCAGCAGATTCCTTGTTTCTTCTAAACTTGAATGATTTCTTTTTAAAACGGGCTCTACGCAGTGCAAATCTGGATTAATCGAACAAAACTATTTGCTTGTTGTCACTTTTTTTTTGGTTAACTGTTTGGTACCTTGCCCTCTTTTTATTTTCTTAGCATCTTATGAACCTTTTAAACCACAGTCTAAAAATTCCTTTTGAGAAAACGTTAAATCACAATCTAATGTTTTAGGTTCAACAACTTATGAGCAAATATCAGACTCAAGTCTAATGCCTTGAATGACAACTTTTTAAGGGCTATATTTACACAACTTTTCAAAATAGCTACAATTTAAATGATGACTCAAAAAGGGCTTAAAAAAAGGCACCCTGGTGCACTAAGCTCCCGCTATTTGCGGGGTCTTGAATGGTAATTTTTTCAAGGGTCAGATTGTACGTAATCTTACCTTGCATTTCTCTAAGAGGTTGTTCCCACGCCTGAACCTATTATCTCCTGCACCAAGGCAACAATTTTACCTGTTACGTCAAGGGCTATTTCCACTTAGACCTCAAAAAGGGCTATTTGCATAAACCAACCTTAATGTTTAAATGGATATCCACCTTATATCAGATGATTATACTTAAATAATAATTAAAAAAAAAAGAAAAAAGGATGACACCATTTATGTCACGATTCAGCCTGGAATCCTCCGTAGTCTTGGTTTTCACTTCAATCAAAGCTGAAAAAAATCTGGGAAAAGAGAGAAAGAGATAATATAAAGATCAAGTTGAGGAAATTGAAGCAGTTGATTGTGAATTTGGTTGCATAATTACAGAGGGTCCCATTCATTATGTGATTAAAACTTAACTAGAAAATCCGACACGTGAACATGGGGCTTGTGGAAAAATGTACACTATGTGGAACCAAGAGATATGTTGTACAATGGTCCACAACCTAAATTTGTTTGGACGTCTTGATATTTTCATCCACATTTTTATATTGAATTTAAAATTATACGAACCGATAATGAAAGTAAATATTTATCCGACTAGAAGTAAATCATACTATCTTGGGTCTTTAAAAAAAAAAAAAAAGGAAAAACAATACTATCTTGGCTCTTTCGTTCTTCTTTTTACTTTTTCCTTTTAATAGAAGTATTTTCTTGTTCTAATCAATCAATGTTTTATAAGTTTCTACACCAATTGATATTGTTATAAACATTTCTCTCTCCGCGGACAATTGAAATTAATAAATGTCTATGTTTTTTTTTTTTTTTTTTTTTTTTTTTGTTCATTATTATAGGCAATGACAAAGATGAAAGCTAAGGGAAAGGTACATTAGACCTGCTTGATAGAAGGGGAGGTGGCCTGGTAGGGAGGGATTATATAAAGATGACGTTGATGATGGAGTTGAGGCTAAACGTGAAGACCATCAGGAAATCATCGATGTGTTGGCATTGATCTAGTGATTTGTTGAGGATATAACTAAGTAAAGAAAAATGCATTTTCTTTGATGGTTTAAGCTTTTAGATTAGAGAGTCACGTACTTTTACATGGTACTCTCTCGGTCCCAATTTATGTGGCACTTTTCGCCTTTTGAAATTCAATTTGACTAAACTTTGAAGCTAAATTGAATTAGATTAACTCAATATTTTAACTTTAAAATTTATATATTTGAAAACTACATGAAAAGTAATATAAGTTGCAACTTTTCTCATATCAATTTGATGAAAATATACATCTTAAAATGTTGGTCAAATTTCATGCCGTTTGAATCTCGAGAAGCGAAAAGTGCCACATAAATTGGAACAGAGGGAATATTAGAGTAGGCAAAAGTCGTGAATTCGAGTCTCATCACCAAATATGAAATTCACGTGCTTCACCCATGAAAAAAAAATCAGGCCCACACATGAGAGAGCGTGTTGAGAATATAATTAAATAAATAAAAGTGTGTTATCTGTAACAGCTTAAACTTTTAAATGAGACGGTTACAATTCTACATTGTCTTGGTATCCCTAGTTTTTGTACGTTAAGTCCCGTTTCATCAATCTCCTACCTCCAAAGACATATATGTTATGATTTAACTCGGAACTTTTACTGGCCTTAATACTTACGTATAACAAATAACATAACAAACAACTAGAGGTGGGCAAATAACTTCATCTGTTTTTTCTAATTAAGTTAGTTATTCTGCTTTCTTGTTTCAATATGTTACTCCCTCTATTCTAAATTTATGTGATGTTTTTCGCTTATCGAGATTGAAAGTCCTTGATTATGACCTTGAATTTGGACCTAGAATCTTTGAGTTTTTTTAAAAAAATAAAGTTACATATTTGAAAACTACAAAGAAAGTATTATAAGTCACAATAATTAAAAATTTAAAATATTTAAAAGGAATATGAATGGTGGTGAAAGAAGGTTTTGTTTGACTCCCAAAAACGAAACACCGTCACATAAGTTGGGACGGAGAGAGTATGTTTTTTTAAAATGAAACAAAACTCTCAAAATACAAAATAGCAATTTATGGGCAGAAATTATTTTTGCAAACTTATCTTAACTTTTAACTTCATGTTAGTTGCTCCAATCAACGGTTAGACATTTTCATTAATCATTAGCACTTAAATTTTTTTCTTCAAGAAACACACTTTGATTTGATAATATTATTAATTTTGATATATATTTTTTCAAAAAATTATTTTCACTTAATTATCCAAAAGTCTGGCCTGATGAAAACAAATTTGATGGAATTGAGGGATCGTCTCTAGCAATGGAAGGTTTAGCTAGGGAAATTGTGAAGAAATGTGGCCATTGTGGTGCTAGGCAGGCTACTTCATATTATAATAATTATTATATAGAAGCATGGGTTTTAGGCAGAGATGGGCACGTCTGTCTTTTTATCATTTACTAGTTTAGCGTACGTGTGTTGCACGTGTGTATCGCGTAGTAAAAATTGTGTTATTCCATTTATTGTATTGTAATCAACTATCATACATCATATTAATGGATAAGATTCTCTATTTAAGGATTGATTAAATCAACAAGGATTAAAAAAAATGTTCAAGGAAAATATCAATTTTTTCTCAATTTCAAATTTTTTGGGTTTAGACTGTGATTCTTATATATATCATTCAATGATTAGACAACAACAACAACAACATAATCATGAATCCCACAAATAAACGTCTTTGTCATTCAATGATTAGAGAATTCAATATTATTAAAAATATTATTATAATTTAACTTTTATATTGGCTAAATATCCTTAGATTTATCATGGTACACATATGAAGCTCACGAGGACACAATTTTTGTTTAAATAAAGAAAAAGAGAGGCACATAAAAATTAACTATCATGTGGTCTACTTCACTCATCGGCACCATCTTTATCTAGTTTTTTGATGAGAAAATTTAACTGAAAGAAAAAACACAAGATATTATCAACAAAAGTAGAATCTATCGCCAATTGTTGATTTTTAGTTTTGCACTTACACAATTGAAGTGATTAATATAGACAACTCATCATACACTTAAGTCATAGAATTTCGAAAGTCATTGCTCTGTAAATAATTGGACAATCTTTAAACTTACAGAAAGGAAAAGCAACAACCTAAAAATTAAACCTGATACTAATAAATCTACAGTAGAGTAAGTAAAAGCAATTAAAGAATCATTAGGGGATTGAGATTTGTAATCTCTACGATTGTGAAATAGGACATCATATATGCTTGAAAATGGGAGAAAGATGTATAACTCAGAAGCAGTATACATAAAATTGAGAACAAATAGCGTGTTGAAAGGGTCCAGTTATGCTATTAAAGTTTAGAAAATGAAAGGTCACATTTTCAAAGGGACAATGATGCAAGCTAAGCGAAAGGTACATTTTTGAAAATATCCAAATTTCCAGTGGTTCTTGGCTAGGCCTTCAAAAAGAGTGGTTGAATATGCCCTTTTTTTAACTTTTCTTTTGATAAAGTGGAAAAAACAAACTAAATAAGTAGGCGTTCGGCCATGAAAACCAATTATTTTTCATTTTATTTGGGATTTTGAAGTTGGAGTTGTGTTTGGTTATAGTTTTTGTGAAGAATATTTGGTCGTTTGAATATACTGAAAGTGAAAAAAGTAAAAACTTCAAGTTGTATTTCGAATTTTCATGGCCAAATGCTGATTTTCAAATAAAGTGAAAAAAAATTCCGGAAAAAGTGAAAATTTCTCACGGCCAAACGGGTCCTTAAGGATCTTAAAACCTTAGCCATACTCAAATGTTCCGAGTTACTCTAGTGAAACAATCTCAACAGATTCCTTGTTTCTTCTAAACTTGAATGATTTCTTTTTAACAAGAGTATTTGTTTATGAAATCTGCACAAAATTTTAATTTAAATTTCATATCATGATTGAAATTCAAAATTTTCCAAAGAGTAGGATTTCAAATTATGATTTCAAAATTTTTTAAATGTTAAACTTGACCTTATAAGTTTATAACTTGCCAACAAAAACCCATAATTTTAAATTTTGCAAAAAGAGAGGCTCATGCTCGATGTAATAGCTAGTTACTACTATTGTTGATTTTTTTGAACCAGTTAATCTTTGTCAATTATGTATATTTTAATGTTTATAATAGTATGTAATTGCCAGGATTTATTTATTTTACAAAAGTAACATGAAGATATGTGATTTATTAATGATGCGCCTTACGATATTCAATACCTTATTTAGGAATTATGGTTTGCTAATTTGGTTAGATTGTATAAAAGTTGAGAAAATTTTAATAGTTTTCACAAATTGTTGGGTTTTCATGCTTATGAGAAAAAAAATAAGAAAAATTAACTTAAGACATCAAATTGCATGTCCAAATAAATTTTCAATGTCAAATCAACCTGATTTCAAATCATGTCCATATGAGCTCTAAATGTAGAGATAACTTTTTTAAAATAGACAAAAAGAAATTAAGACAAGTGTGGTTAATTGTGAACGGAGGGTTAATATTTAAGTTCTTCTTCAACCCAACCAATTCATATTCATTCAAAATACTTTGGGATCGAAGGGGTTGATAACTTTGAATTGAAGAACAATTGGATTATGGGACTTCTTCTTTGAAACCTCCTTTACTCTATTTGAGGTAATAATTAAATCCTAAGCTATTAATTTAGCTTATAATCTTATGTGTATCATTATGTATGAAGTACTATTGAGTTAAGAGATTGAATTCTGATCCACAAGGGATTTGGAAATTTGTGAATCGCATTGCAGAAAATATACTAAAGCTAGTTAGATAAATGAACTCTTCTGCTATGCAAGTATGAGCGAAAAACATTAAAATGTAGACAACAGAATCATATATCATTTTTTTAATTATAAAGAGTACCGTGTACCATTTTCACTAGCATAATTTAACAAACGTATGACATATCTAATAAATTCTAAACTCTCATTGTAATGTATTGATACCAAACAGAAATATAATAACTTATTTAGGAGTAACTATTTTCACTTAAAAAATCTCGATCAGATTATACAGCTGACCAAGACTCTCATTCTTGCAGGTAAATTTTTCTTTCGGTCTCAAGTACTTATTAAATTGACTCCTTAGGTTTGGCAACATTTTTAGAGTAGGAGTTGGATCTTGAGTGCTGAATACCTGCGGGCTAGCAGTTTGATGATATTTAAAGAGAAAGATTTCTTAATACCTTCCACAACTAATTCTTTAAGATTCATCATAATAAGCATTTTTCCTCTAATTATAACGAATGTATTTAAGTGTTTGTGGACTGGTTCATATACTGACAGGATATCATAAAAGACTGGTTCATTCATTCAAAACTCAGAGTCTTCTATGATACGCACATGGTATATAGCAGATACTCTCAGGGTATCATAAAAGATTGATTCATCCCTTAAAAAAAAAAACACTCAGTCCTCTATGATACCAACCTGGTACTAAATACTGACAGGGCATCATAGAGGATTGACAGTAATTCCTTCAAGAAAAACACTTATGTCTAGCCCCGAATCATGGCCTAGGCTTAACACGGCACTCGGGCCTTGCTTGCATGTGTCCGAGTGAACCTCATGGCTTGCTTGCGAACATGGGCATTAAAACAATATAATATATATGATGCAATTTAATTGAATCATGAAAATGTAATTACGGAATAAAGTCTTGAAATTATCTCATAGTATGAAAAATCATGAAAACATAATAGTCTGAAAACATGAAAGCATAACTGACTCTGTGAACTAACTTCTGTCTATGAAACCTCTAAAACATGTCTAACTACTAACTACCGGGACATGGCCACCGACTACCATAAGCCGAATACTAATGCGGACTCCATGTTGAACCCCGAGAGAAGTAGGGCTCACCATAAGGCGATAATCGGGTGATCCCTGCGCGGTGTATGCTCTCGAAAATCGGTATGTCGCAAGTGAAGTGCGGCCGGCAAAAAGGGACGTTAGTACATGGTGAATAGTACTAGTATGTAAAACCTGCTGAAATAAAGAACATGACACAACATAGGTATAGGACATGAACTGAAACTGAATATAACTTGAACATGAGCATGAAACGTGAGTAAAGTCTGAAAACAGTAAATCAATGGAAATACATGTATATAAAACTGCTTGTAACGTGGGGAATGCTATAGTATAACCGACAACATGATGCGGTACTTACGTCTACCACGGAACACTCACACTTGCCGGGGATATGAGATTTAAGTAATAATAAGTATGTAAGGATCAAAGTTTGCATAATGAAGGTGTTGCCTCCTTCTTGACAACCTTTATCCTACGGTGGCTACGTAGCTTCAGGCTATACGAGCCTTCTCGGTTAACTAAGCAACTCCCAAAAATATGAACATGATATAGTTGGCTAAGAAGCCCATGATTTTCGTGAAATAACTTGTAAATAACTTGTAATCATGATTTCACGAAATAACTTGTAACATGATTTCATGAAATATCTTGTAATGTGGTTTCATGAGATAACTTGTCATAGTCTTGCAAACATGTTCTTGATCATCGGTAATAACAATAGTTCATAATTATCTATATAATTGACTTGAAAACATGCTTGTAACTTGCTAGATAAAATCATAAAGTTTCATATAAACATAATGAAAACACATGAGGAAGAATTCATGATTCATGCATTAAGCTAGGGTTCCTAATAACCGTAATGGAAGATTAGGAATACAATAACGAATATAGATACAAAATTCATGTACATAAATACATAAATATGGACTACCAATATGTTGCGTTTAATGCCCTAGGTTTTGAACTTCATGAATATCAAGAAATGGAGCATGGGGAAGAACGTAGAGATTCCCACATGTGAATGGAAGTTCTACATACCTTTATTGCTCCAAAATCTTGAATTAAAGACTTGAATTTTGGAGAAGATTTCCTAAATCTTGATTCTTGAACCTTGAGATGGGTTTTCTTGAAAACCTTAGATTAGGAACAATGATTTCTTGCTTAGATTATTAGAGTATATGTTAGAATTGAGTTGGAAGGGTTTGGATTGACTTACCTTGATGTTTTGGATTGTTGCTAGGGCTTGCAATTATGAATAATGAAATAAAAGAACTCAAGGCTTGAATTTATACAAAAGTGTGGTGGAAATTATATGGACATATTATACGGTCCGTATAATATGACCATATTTTATCATGGCTGAAAATAGAACGTCGGGTTGAGGTTTCATGACATCCAGACGACTTATACGGTGCGTATAAAATTATATGGGCCGTATAAGTAGTTGGTATAACATGATCGATGAAATTTCTTTCCGTACTCCTTCGATGAAATGGCCATAACTTTTTGTACAGATGTCCCCTTGACCCTCATAATATACCGTTGGAAAGGTATTTCAAAGGGCTACAACTCTCATTCAGGAAGATTTACCAAATTCTTAATTAATAAAAGGGTTATTGTCATTGGAAGTAAGACCTTTTACAAACTCACTTGCAAACATGCCCCGTAGAGTGGCTTCCAACTTTGCTTTGCCCAAAGACATTTCTTATGACTTAATTAGTTTTCAAAACACTTCCTATAATTCTCATATTGGTTCCATTATATTATCATCTTATGAGTCAAACCTTCGCCCGAAGCTACGAGGTGTTACAACTTAATCCTCTATGACAGTCACCGGGTATATATCATATATGCGACCAGGTATCATATATGGCATATTCATTCCTTAAAAATAATACTAATCAATCTCTATGATACCCATATGATATAAATTATATACTGACAAAGTATCATAGAGATTAGTTCAATCCTTTAAAAAAACCTACTCGGTCCTTTATGATACTCACATGGTATATATCATATACTGACAGGTTATCATAGAGGAATTGTTCATTCGTTCCAAAAAGTAGTCTAGTCCTCTATGATTCCAACATGAGATATATTATATACTCATAGGGTATCACAGAGGGTTGGTTCATTCATTCAAGAAAAAACTCGGTCCTTTAGATACCAACCTAGTATATGTCATATACTAATAGAGTATCCTCGAGGATAAGTTTATTTTGATATTTTAACTTTTATATTATTTTTAGTAACTTTTACTTGTGGAAAAAGCAGAAAAGTAGAGTCTTATTTTATATAAGTTTTATTTGCATTTTTAAAATAAAGAAATCATAAAAATATGTTTCAATTAGCTTTGGTTTTAACAAATAAGCTAGTTACTTTAGTCTAATTATTTTTAATTACTTCTTGTTGAGATCTAATTATTAATTTTTTTTTTATATTCTTATTAATCTATAAATAATTAGCTTTGCACTGGGTATGTTGTTATTTTTATTGTTGTATAAATAATTAGCTAATACTTTTTTTATTGGATTTTTTTTTTAAAAAAAAAACCTTGAAAAATTTTATGGGTTCAGTACTCAAGTTTTAATTACTAAACCCATCATCTTATTTGAGTTATGGCTTCATAGTTCAATATTTACAACAATGAAATCTATTTTACATAGAAAATCTAGGCCTAGGCAAAAAGTTACGGGTTCATTTGAACCCATAATTATTACCCCCTACGTGAAATTTTTGGATTACGAGGGTCAAATTTTATAACTTTGACCGTAAATTTTGACATAGATTTTTCAAGTTTGTAAAAATAAGATTTATATATTTATAAACTACATAAAAAGTATTATAAGTTCTGATAATGTATAATTCAAATAATTTATAAAAATATAAGAAAAATGTGGTCGAAAAAATAAAACTATCGTGGACTCTAAATAAATTGAAACGGAGGCAGACAGTGGCAGTGACCATCATCCAACTACCTCGAGATAGAGCAAACCCATAAAATACATCACAATTAACTTTATTGGCCAATCGATAACTAAATAACAGAGGAAGTTCAATAAATCTCAACATAGTAGTCATAGATAACAATATTTGACTACTACAAAATCATTACAAAATCATTGTTGCACAGAATCCCAGAAACAATTCTATTCAAACCAATTCCACACACTCAATACAACCCAAAACAAAAGGAAATTAAACACCCAACAACCAAAGCAAAGTATTCAAGTTTGAGATAAGCTATCATTGACAGCCCTGAAATCTGATTAATGCTTCTACAATGGGAATGTCTTCAAGTGGTTCGCAACGATCTGGCATCTCTGCCATTTTATTTTCCACTAACACTAGTTGCTTCTCTGTTTCACCCAAATTATAAGACATAAATA
>NC_081347.1:71475667-71498009 GCF_029784015.1 Lycium ferocissimum
TAGCTTTATCAACCACCAATGGTGTGCCCTTCCCAGCCTTTGAAACATCGATTCTTTATCAAAGAGATTGGTAGGTAATCCGGGGGAAAAAGAGAGCCATCTGCAATTGTTGTTTCCTCCTCCGGATTAAACCATGGACCCCTATAAGAAACCGTTGGATATCTATTCCTCTGAGTTGTAATTCAAAAGCACCTGATGTAAGTGCTGCATAGTCCTCCATTAATGATAACCGAACCAATATGTGCCTCTCTTCTAATAATCCAATAGTGCATCGACCTTTTATCCCCAATTGAATTGGAAGGATATTTTGCAATTCGTGTAAATTAGGACGACCATATGAGAATTTCGCTATTACAGCATATTTTAAATTTTGACGTCGCGCGAATTCATCAAACTCCTTCTTTGTCCACGCAATCGTAGGTTCCCCATGCAAATACGTGATTGGTTTAAGATTGAAATCTTCTACTATTTCAGAAGGTTGTAAAACACATGCATAGTTAAGGGCTGAGTGTCTGTTGAGTGTAGTGTTTGGTAAAGTAAAGGGCAAACCAGCCACCGGTGGAGGTGGCTGGCCGCTGGCCGCAGTGGCCATGGTCGTTTAGTTTTAGGGTTTTTATAGTTTCTGTATTGAAGAAAAAACTAAAATCGATGTAGTACTGAAATTACTTCAATCAATGCTCCTTCGAACTTTGCTCTACTTTACTATAATTTCTTAAAGATGAATGAAATTTATATATATAAATAAATATTCTCCAAGGGAATATTTTCACCCAGCAACACAACAACAAACATTACGTTTATTTTCGAAACAATTTACATGATTTTCTACATTCAAAAGTAAAAAAGAGTTAGAAGAAAAAATAGATACATAAACAATAAGTAAAGAAGATTAAAAAGAACAATTTTCCCCATTTGGAAAAGCCTAATGAAAACCACAAAATAAAGGGGGAAAAACAATTCCCCCAAGTACCATGCTTAAAATATAACTTCTAATTTTTTCTTTAAATTTAGACGTCAATTCTTAATTATTTTTTTACAAAATTTAGAGACTACAATATAACCCTATTACTATAGTTTATAGCTTCTTCTAATTAAGAATATATAAGAAAACAGAAAATTTTGCGGTCAAATAAAAACATGTTGTTAATATCATGTTAAGTGCAAAAGAAAGAGTATAATATTCTAAAAATGATATATCCTAAACCTTCGAATTGAGAAAGAAGAAGGGAAAATAGAACAAAAAGAACAATTTTGTATGAAGTCATTCTCTCTTGTATGATGCTATTAAATATAGTCTTAGGAGTCAACAGTATGTGAAAAGATGTGTTTCATTGATGTAGTTGTAAGGAATTTATAGGGAGTTTAGTGCATAAATTTTAGAAGGTATAGTTAAATATCTTTCCATGCAGTGTGTGAAACATATAATGAGTTAAGTCAAAATGAAGTCAATGTCAAATTAAAATGATCAGATTTAGATGCATTGAACATGTTCACTTCTCACCATCATGTGTGGTTATAGCAATTTTATTAAAAAAAAAAAAAAAAAATCTTTACTGGCATGTTATTATCACACTTGTAATTCGAGTCAAATTTAAGATTTAAACTTGTTGATTTCGATCTTTTAAATTTTAAGATTGAACTTAAAGTATCGTATTTATTCAAAGTCTATTACATTGATCAAATAAAAGTTTAGAACCAGAGTTTGAAAGATTAAGTTAGAATCATGTAACATGAAATTTCTTAATTCATGAGAGATAAAATCAGAAACAGATATTTATATTAAAGTGTGTTTTAAAAGGCGGGTGCATGAGGCGAGACATTTTACTTAATCACCGAGCGAGGCGTAAACCCTGAGCCATGGGACGTAAGCTCCATGAATTTTTAAATTTTTAATTTACAATGTAGTAAAATTGTCTAGACCTTATTTGTAGGATTACACTGGGTATTTTGTTAATGTAGTAAAATAGTATACTAACACAAAAATTATATCAAATACATTAATAATTTTAAATAATTAAAAACATGATTAAAGAAATATTAAATCACGAAGGGTCTTAGAAATGTTGATTGAACTTTTTGCCCATCATTAAAAAACTCTTGCAATAGATAAAATAGTTATTTGCTATTTTTTTTTGAAATTATTATTTAATTATGTTCAGAGTACTCATAATAGTTGGAGGAGTTTTTTCTTCAAAAGTCTATTTTCGTTACAGAAGCAAAAGAAGTTCAATCCTATTAAATCGGTTGCCGCATATTTGTCAGTCATTAATGCTTAATAATTTGGAATAAAATAAAAAGTTAAATTATTAAAGAATTCTGGAACTCCTACTAATACTTATTATTTTAGACTTAACCAAAAATTCACACTAGATAAAGTTGTTATTTAATTATTTTTCTAATATTAGAACTTTAAATTTAATAATTTTCTTAATAATTTGAAAATACGAAAATCAATTAAAAGTTTACCTATACGAATCCTTTCATTATTGTAATAAATCCTCCTTTAATTATTTTTCCCCAAATTTATTTTGGGTTACCCCTTTCCTTTTTTTTATGAACAAATGTAAACCGGCCTCTTGTATTTTTTAAATTTTTCCACTAAAAACTCAAGAATCCTTACCTTTTTTAAAAAAAATTCCCTTTTTTTTTTTTGGGGGGGTGTCTTTTTCACCCTACAAAAGTATATAATAAAAGTCAAGAATGATCGAAAAACCTCTAGAATTGTTCCAAAATATGTGACAAAGAAGGAAATTAAAACAAGGACTTTGTTCCCGTAAGTATCATGTTAAATTTTTTGGATTCAATTATATAAATTTTAAAAATTTTAAATTTAATTTAAGACTTACCAACAAGACATGATTAATGCTTCAGGATTAATTAATTTTATGCAATAGAAAATGTGACAAAAAGTTATATTTTTTCAAATTAATTCTATTTTTATTAAAGGATTTTTTTTTTCTAATTTTTTTAAATTTTCATTAAAAATGTAATGAGACTTTGATTATATCTTGTTGAAAAGTATTCATAATTTTAAAGTTTTTAGGTCACATAATTAGAAAATTTTTAAAAAATTAAAGTCATGAAAAGCAAGTTCATTAGAAAATCAGCACACGTCAAAAGACTGTAATAACATGATTTGAGCATGAAATTACAAATTGGTGAATATCATAGAATTAAAAATACATTTTAACATTTTAATGATTTTTTGAGCATATAGTGTCTTAGTTACTAAAAAGAAAGTTATTTGAAAGTTATTAAAAATAACTCTTTTAAGTCACTACTAAAAATTTTCCACTCATAGTTTCATAGGGCAATGGTTTATGTTAGTTAAATACGGTGATCTCTGGCAGCACTAATGAAATTTAAGGGAAAATCTACATATCATCAAAATAAACTTCATATATCAATTTAACATATACTTTATGCTTAATTTTTATTATCGATTGACCAAACAACTTTCTGTTGAATTAATTTTGATTTATAACATATCTTCATTTTCGACACTATATAGCATTATCTTCAAATGATTTCTACTTTCAATATTTGTATTATATCATTAATTTTCAATGATGATGGATGAAAGTATCCGCAAAAACGTCTATCAATGGAACTCTATTCAATTTAGAAAAAGATGAGTTAAAAAAACATAATATCACTGGATTTTCTTGAATTTGACTCGGTTTATTCGATGTCCACGTAAATGCTTTTGTCCTAATTACCTCCTGAACTAGTTAATTTGTCCGCCCTTCGCGCGGTCTTAAAAAGTATCTTTAAATTTATAAAAAGATAATCAAACTAATAATAAGTTCATATATTATCCCTCTTTTTATGAGAAACAAAACACTAACATCTTTTGGAAGTAATTCATATTATTTGCCTTCTTCTATATAATGTATAGTTTATCATATATTATTGATAAAATATATTTAAGTTTAATATATTAAGAATGTCCAACAACTAAAAATAGAAATATCAAAATTACTTATTACATAGATAAAATTTAAATTATTATCAATGAAACCCATCTAAAGCATTTTTGTAAAGCATGTTATTATTACGTTAGATATAATAACAAAAGTTGAGGAAGAAAAAAATTAGTAAGTATCCACATAACATTTGAAAATTATAAAATGTCAAACATTTTTTTTGGTTTCCCATCCGGTTTCCGGTATCCGCATTGGAGCCCAACTATATCCGGATTCGCGCCGCGTAGGGCCCATTCGGGGATAGCACTCCCTACCAAGGATTAAGCACATCAACAAAAAATAATAGCTTTGAAATTCTTAAAGTAAAAAAAAAAAAAAAAAAAAAAAAAAGATTATTGTCTAATTGTTGATTATCATGCTCTTCACTAATAGTACTTGTATAACTTTTCAAAATTGTAATAGCATTAGTTAACAAATTAAACTTAGAAGAGAAGGAACAAAAACTAATTTCATTTTAAAACCTAAAAATAAAAATAAAAATAATTACCATCTATCTGACAAATTTATTTTCTTTTTCTCTCAGACTAAGATGAGACTATGTACTCTTCTAAATTCTTACTTTGAACTTCTAAAATTATGTTTTCAATAATCTATAAGAACAAACAAAAATCTTAAATACATTAAATTACCAAACAATATTTTTTCTATCAAGTCTAATGATCACCATTTTCATCATTTAAAAAGAGCTAATAATTCAAATAATTCTCAATAAATGATTTCCACGCTCTAAATCAGAATTATTAATTATTAAAATTAGTGATGTAATGAGTGATGTTTTCTACTTTTTTAAATCAAATTTAAGTTATATGATCATATAGCATATAGACTATTGCCACATGTTATTTTCTTAAATTATCACATTACATGTCCTCATAGAAACATCTACAAATTGTCAATGCATAGATAGATTAATGCCTTATTAATTACCTTTTAAATGGCTAATAGAATGTTTGTATTTCTTGGGCATAACTTTTAATATGCACAATCCTCGGTTGTCAAAGCCTCCAGCCATTATATTGTCTCCGATCTTCACGAAATACTTTTCTGTTTGCAAGAAAGAGTTACTTGTTGATAAACTGAATTCGAGATAACATTTTTGATAGAGCCTACAACATGAAAATAAACGTCAAACTGTTGAACTAAAACTAAAAGTAGAAAGAATTTTTGTGCATTTACCTTGTCCAAAAAAAAAAAAAAAAAAAAAAAACAAAGGAAAAATAGAATTTTATCCATTTCTTTTCCACTCCATAGCCTTTGACATAAAGATAACCCAAATCATAATAAGCAGAGTGAAGTTTTTGTAAGAGTAAGCCGCTTCAAATGCCTTCGTAAAGTTTTCAAGAACTTTCTTAGATCTCACCTTGTCCTCATGCCTCAGCCCCCTGAATCACTAATAATGATAAATGGAACCATTGTTAATTGGTGGATGATAATGTGAAAACAATTATATAGATATGAGAGAGCAGCATAGAGTAAATGAGATTCATCCAAAGAGCTTTGTAACCAAAAACCCACGTTGTTGAATGGTTTTGTGATCTTTCATTTCCTAGACGTTTTTGGCATTTAATTAAGTAATTGAGGAGATTATGTTTGAAAATTATTTAATGCTATAAATATAAATAGTAGTATATAGTTACAATTTTAGGAACAGGTTAAATTATTTCTTTTAACTCCTCTTATTGCTTAAGAAATGTGAGAATTTGAAAAGTTGCAATGAATATATGTAAATTTCTGATACAAATTCATTCGAACTATTCAATTCACCATCAAATTTAACCTCTGAAACGTTTTTGAGTGGGTTTAAAGACAATCATTTCAACCATTAATGCACTTTATTGCTCTTCTTCATCATGTTAATTATTTGTCATATACGTCTAAAGTTGATAAACTCACACCCTCATTCAATTTAATACTGCAATTATTGCTTCCTCGTTTAATAATGTAATTATAATCATTTTGCCACTTTTAGATTTTTAAAAATAAGTTAAATAGAAATATTAGGAGAAAAAGGCAAAAAAAATCACAAAAAAGATAAATAGCAATGGTGATTGTAGAGAGGTCTTTTACATCAATCGCCTACGCCAGCTTTATTATATATATAGATATAGATTTGACATTTTGATATCATTTATCCCCTTAAACGCTAAGGTGGCAAATATTATATATATATTTATAACCTTCATTTTGAGTCTTTATACCAATAAACCTAATAATTTTATAAGAATATTAATAAATAATTAAATTACATTAATAAAGCTAAACAAATTAACACTATACCTAAAATTGATTAGCTCACGAAAGAAGAAAACTTTTGGAGATTTAAATTTTTTTTTAAAAAAAGAGAGAAGAATATGCACAGGAACAGATGAGTGGAACATATTTAAATAATTAAATGCAGAGTAAACTTAATGAATGCTCCATTGTAAACGAAAAATGATCTAAAGTTGTATAAATTTATCAAAATGTATAAGCAAATAATGTAAAATGTAATCAAATGAAGGGCAAAAGAAATCCCCAAAAAGGTTTATTATACACTTATAAAGGCCCACAAGGAGTGGCCTTAAAACAATATGAGGCCACGTGTAGTAGCTTCACAACTTCAAAAGATAGAAATTCTAATAATAATCCTGTGAGGACTACAAAAATGTGTTATCCTCCCTTATTAATAAATAATTAGATTACATTAATGAAGTTAAACAAATTAACACTATACCTAAAATTGATTAGCTCACGAAAGAAGAAAACTTTTGGAGATTTAAATTTTAAAAAAAATAAAAAGAGAAGAATATGCACAGGAACAGATGAGTGGAACATATTTTGAATAATTAAATGTAGAGTAAACTTAATGAATGCTCCATTGTAAACGAAAAATGACTCTAAAGTTGTTTAAATTTACCAAATGTATAAGGCAAATAATGTAAAATGTAATCAAATGAAGGGCAAAAGAAATTCACAAAAAGGTTCATTATACACTTACAAAGGCCCACAAGAGTGGTCTTAAAAGAACATGAAGCCATGTGCAGTAGCTTCACAACTTCAAAAGATGGAATTTTCAATAATAACCTGTGAGGGCTACAAAAATGTGTCATCCTCCCTTATATATACAGGTAGTAATTTGTACTAGCAGATCATTGTAACAGTCAGTAATTTGTGAGAGATGAATTTTAAATTTAAATTTTAGAATTGGACGTTTAAAATTTCACCGTTAAACTTATAGTATCATACAAATTCAAACTCTCATCACATTGATCATATTACAATTTAGAAGTAGAATTTATAGTTTTATAAGCCAAAATCATGCAACATGTAATTTCTTAATTTGAGAGAAACAAAAACAGAACAAATATTTTTTGTTTATCTTTTCGTGTATTCAAAGCCCACTGACTCTACAAATTCGGATTCACGTCGAGTAAGCTCATTAACGAAGGTAATGAGCAATCTACCTACCATCAAGGGATATTTACACAAATAGTCATCTTGATTCATTGTTTTTTTTTTTTTTAGTCAGTATACAAAGTGTAAACATCGATTATACACATGGATTATACATATATTATACATCTCGACTATTTTTTCTCTTTAAGTATGAGCGACTATGGACCTTAATTTAATTCTTCTGCAATATTATCAAGTTCAATTTCATATTCTAATCCATAATCTAATTGGCCCATAGTGTAATTGCTGATTAGTTCAAAATTATGATTTACAAACAACCCACGCTCTTAAATTAATCATTAACCTCGTTTGATATCGAAACTATTATTCTTTGCCTATACACTGATCATTGAGCTTAAACATGATTGATCAACACTAATTACTAACGGTTAAGCTTAAAGAAGTCCACGAAAATTACGCCTTAATTAGGCAGTAAAACTCTTATGCACCACTCACTAGGCGGATTAGGATTTGAATTTTTATATATTCGGGGTCGAGTTTGAAATTCTACCTCAACCCATCTGACTTACAGGGTTCAAATATTATTTGTAATTTCGTATTCTTTTAATGATTTTTTAAAACACATATAGAGTATGAGCCAAACTTATTGCATTCTAGTGAACCCGTAACTAATTCACTACACCAACAGGCAACAAGGGTTACCGTGGAGTGGTAAGTACTTCTTTCTTAACTAAAGATCTCAGAGTCGGTCTCTGTTAGTAACACTTTACACCCCAATTAATTTATGCATAAATCCTAGTCAAAATATGTTTAGGAGTGGATAACAATCTACGAGCCATCTTTTATTCATTGTTGATATTTAAAGAAAAAGGATTGAGAACTTCACAAAAAATGAAGATGAGCAAGAATTCAATATTTTAAGTTTAAATTAAAAAAATCATATCAAGATTTATTTCTTGTATTTCTTCTAAATTGGGCATTGAACGACATAACAAGGTCCAACACATCGTATTGTTAAAGTTGAAGTTTGTCCCTTTTTTGAGTTTTCTCCTAATTTCTTTAACATGCAATCTTATACAACCAAAACTAAAAAGCTCAATATATAATTTATACTAGCACCATTAATTAAAGTTAACAATGTGTATTAATGGACTATTTCACAAAGTAAATTAAACATAAAAGAACTTAAAGTGAAAACTCAGAGTCACGGGAAAGAAATACATAAATATGAAATAAATTATACTCTTATAGCTTGTTTAATAACACAAATATTCAAAAATGTCTCCGAGCAAGAGACTCCTATGCCCAAAAAAGAGTAAATAAGAGACTATTCCCTAAGAGCGTGTCCAATACTATCGGTACTATAAATGCATCTACCTGGAGTAACTCCCCATATAACAGATTTATATGCCGGCCACAAATAAGGCATAGACACAACAACATTATCTACTTAGAGTAACTCCCGATATAACATATTTATATGCCTTCCACAAATTAGGCATAGACCCAACAACATTTCTTTCAAGCACCTTTATGAAACTTAGTACCATGCCACACAAAGCCACGTAGAAACCCAAACGCCTGCATGGTAGTTCACAAGCTACGTGATTTATGCTCTTACAAAAGCCCTTAATCATCTGAACAATAGAGAGGATTTCATTGGTTTCAATATGAGTAGGAAAGGCCCTCAAGTTAACCATTTGAGCTATGCAGATGACATAGTGCTTTTTTCTTCCATCAACAAGCATTCTATTAAACTTATCACGAGACAATTGAAGGATTATTAGAAGGCTTCAGGTCAAGAGATCAACAATGAAAAAAGTTGTTTCATTACTCAAAATGATGTTCACTTCAGAACTAACAGGAAGGTCAAAAAAATGGTGACTGCACAATCAATCAGGCTTTTCCCTTTCAATATTTGGGTTGTCCAATATATAAAATAAGGAAGGTAAACGGTTTTTCACCGATCTCACCCCTAGAGTGATTAACAAAGCTAGTGGATGGCAAAGTAATCTCCTCTCTGCCGATGGAAAAGCTCTTATCATAAAACATATCCTCCAGTCCCAAACCCTTCATATTTTTGCTGCCCTGGAATCTACCAAAACTCCTCTTAAACAAATAAAGAAATATTTCTCAAATTGCTTTTGGGGTCAGAAAGAGGGCAAGAACAAATACTACTGGTGTTCATGGAAGAAAATGTGTTTTCCTGTTGAGGAGGGAGGACGGGATTCAAGAGACTATATGACATTTGTAAGTCCTTTACAGCAAAAAAATGGTGGAGATTGAAAACAATGAACAACCTATGGTCAAATTTCATGAAAGCAAAATATTGCTTCAAAACTAATATGGTGGCCAAGGTGATCAGCTCCAAAATTTCCAATGCATGGAGGAATCTACTGCACATTAGACCAATTGTGGAGCAAAAAATTAATTGGGAGATCAATGAAGGCAAACTCCTCTTTTGGTGGGACAATTGGCATAATCAAGGTCCATTAGCCAACAGAGTGCAATGGACCGAAAAACTGGCAAGAATATGTGAGACGGCTACATTCTAACAACAATTGGAACCTAGAATGCTCTTAGGTTGGGTTACGAAAATGAAGTCAGAAGGTCATCTAAGTTGACATTGGTACTATAGAGGACAAAGACAAATGCATATGGACCCCCACTACTAGTGGAAAGTTTACCTTCTCCTCAGCCTAGGATTTTCTCAGGAAAAAACAGCATAAGGATCCTATTTTCAACCAAATTTGGGGTAAAGGGATCCCTTTCAAGGTTTCATTATTCACTTGGAGGGTTATCAGGAAAATCCTACCTATTGATGGGATAATTATGAGCTTTGGCATCCAAGTAGACTCGAGATGTGTGTGCTGCAGAATCTCCCAGATAGAAACTTTAGATCACTTATTTGCTTCTAGTGAATTGGCAATCAAAGTATGGGATTGGGTGACCGTACCACTTGGTTTCTCACATAATGCTAACACATCCGGGTGAATTCTTGACTATTGGTGGCAATCTAGTGCAAAGAATGAAGTGCACAAAATGGTATTACACATCACACCTTGCATCACCTTGTAGGAAATTTGGAAAGCAAGAAACACCAAGAGGTATGATAATAAAAATGTTTCAATGTTCAAAATTACTATCAAATTCTTTTAATGTGCGGTGGCTATTTCCAAGAAATTCCGACAAAATGGACTACGAATGGGGATTGAATACTACATGTTCAATTGCTGAAAATTACAAACCAAGGATCAACGGTATCTGTTAGATGGACAAAGGTCATAAGGGAATAGAGTGAAGCTCGGTCGATGGGAGCTATATGGCAGTGCTCCGGTGTAGGCGGAATAGGAGGAACTGTTAGAAAAGGAAATGAGATGTTTATGGCATTTGCTAAATCTTCCCATTTCACTACTAACAACTCCGTGTGAATTACCAAACGCCTCTATGGTATCAATCGGTGTCTTAAGAACACGATTGTCCTATTACCTTGGAAATAGACGATACAAGTGGTGGCAAATATGATCAATGGACTTGTTAAACCTCCTTGGTCACTCGAGAGGATATAAAAATGTCCAGGAAAAGATAGAAGGCAAGGAGGCAAGGACCTGGAGATCATACACTGTTTCAGAGAAGCAACTACAGTGGCTGATTCATTTGCAAGATATGCCACTTCAGGAGATATAGACGAAATCTTTGCTAGGGAAGATGAGGTTCCAGAAGTCACCAAAGGAGCATTAAGGACGGACAAACTCAATCTTGCCTCCTTCAGGTTCAAAAAAAGAAAGCATTCTGGGTGGCATTACGAACCACCATGAAGGATTTCGTGGGAAGGACTGTTCTTTGTTTGTGAAGATAGTAACCTTTCCCTCAGGAAGCTAGCAGGTTATTAAGTTTTCTGTTTATGTTTCCTTTTTTGGTGCCACTGTGAAGAGGTCCAGGCCTAAAGTCCCCCTCTTGTAAATAATTTTTGTGATTAATAAACAAGGTAGGGGTCAAGGCCAAACCCTCGCATTCCATGTTGAGGATGCTCAACTGGATGGAATTAAATTTTTTTTTTTTTTAAAAAAAAAAAAAAAGCTACGGGATTTATGCATGGCCCCATGAATTTGCATGTGTTAGCTGAACCTGCAAGGGGATTATTTTCTACATCCAAAAAAAAAAAAAAGAAAGATACTGAAAAAAATAATAATATATTCATAAACAAAAATAGAAAAATACTAAAAAGGAAAAAAGAGAAAAAATTAGTGACGAACAATACTTTGGCTAAACAACAAAAATCTGTTGCTAACTATGTGCTATAAAGTGACAGATTAGCGATAAATTTCGTAAACGATTTTTTTTGGTAGTGAAAAAGATGAATATATTAACCAGCTTTGGCATGACAAAGAAGAAGAGAAAATAAAATAAAAAGAGCAGCTATTTGAGATTTGTATGATGCAATTTTTTTTTAATGTATAATTGCTGCTCTTTACGGCACCAATGTCTATGATAATAATGTGATTTTTTATCGAGGTACTTGTGTGGAATTTATAGGAGTGTCGGGTGGAAATTTTAGTACTAATTATTTTTTACCATGTATACAAGATTATATTACTTGCTACCTCTCTAAAAGGGAAACCAAATATGATGAGTTAGTCTAAAGTGTAAATTTCCTTCTATAATAGTTTGTATAATAATCTATTATGACCAATTGACTTGTCGCCAAGTAATATTTTTGGACAGTAACATTTATGCTGTAACATTGATACATTACTCTAACAAAAAAGAAAAGGGGAGGCAGACATTTTTTTAACAAAAATTAAAAGATATGAATCATCTATTCTAATGGTTCCTTTTTAACATGAATCAATAAAAACTAATAAATACATTAGGGCAATTCAATTTCATATTCAGGTTGTGATTCTTGTTATAAAATAGATGGAACGTCTTCAAGTTATTGGTTGATCGCTCATTTACCCTGTTTGAAAATTAAAGGGAACGACAAGAAATCCGAAGGATCGAAGATTTAAGCACTAAGCTAATATTCAAACATCTTTATGTGAGAACTTTTTGTTAAATTTATTATTGAACCCGACTTTTCATTAGATTTATAATACATCTGTATTTCGTCGAGCATACTTTATGAAGCCCATCAAAAGTCATTAGAAAGTTTTTCGATTGAGCGAATCCTATCTGAACACCGTAAAATCTCTAATTTTTGACAAAATTGTCCATAGGAAAATAAAAATTTTTAGGAAAATAATTTTTTTTTACTTGTAATCATCTAGATTTCACCTTAGACAACGTTACAACTACAATGTGTAATGCCCTTTAAATGATTTACCCTTTCTTACAAGAAAATAACAATTATAAAAGCTGTTTTATTTAAAGTTTACCGATTAGTCAATATTTTTGCTTTCTTCTTTTGTTTCTCTGATAATTTTCTGATAATTAATACAGTAATGATCGATCTGCTTAAAGATTCTACTATATGGACCCCAGTTTTTCTCAATCGATTTAATCAAATTTCAAAAAAGTCTTTCTCACTATTCAAAATAATGTGATTTTTTCAATAATTAGATGATAAAATTTGGAATTAGCTAGTTACGCCCTTACGATTTATCAAAAAGGTTGTACAAACACACACACTCGCACATAAAGAGGTGGTTACCAAGTTAATGTAATATCTATAATTATTTGATTGTGAAATATCTTTAAATTATGTATCACAAATATTAAGTTCGATAAATTGCATCCACCACTAGTGGAGAGAGATGATTATGAAATAAAATATTCTCTTAAAACCACAAGTACCAAAAATACATCTCTCGCTGGAGACTTCAATGCCAAAGAAAGAGATACTTAATGTAATATCTATAAATATTTAATTTGATTGTGAAATATCTTTAAATTAGGTATCACAAATATTTAATTTTGATAAATTGCATCCACCACTAGTGGAGAGAGATGATTATGAAATAAAATACTCTCTTAAAACCACAAGTACCAAAAATACATCTCTACCATGGAGACTTCAATGCCAAAGAAAGAGATACTTAAAACAATAAATAAATAAGATTATTCCCTATGACCTTTCTTCAATAACGAAGGAAAAAAAAAATAGATAAAACCCTGAAATTACTTCAACTTCAATCGATGAATTTCTTTCTTGCATGTTGCTCCTCTGAATTTTGCTACTTTACCCTATTGTCCTAAAGTTGAATGACAAAACGTATAAATAAATACTCTCAGAGAGAATATTTTCACCTTTGAACACAACAACAAATATTATAATCGTGACCAAAACTTGGATTAGGCACACACAGAGCCACAAAATAATCCAAACGCTTGCATGGTTTGCTACAATCTCGATTACTTGTGCATGGTCCGGCCAAGATTTTGCCACATATATCATCTGAATCATTCACGTGATTTTCTACATTCATAGGAAAAAAAATAGTTAGAAGAAAAAATAGATACATAAACAATAAGCAAATTAGAACATTTAAAAAGAACAATTCTCTCGTTTAGAATATAATGAACAGTTGAACACTACAAAAAGAAACAAAATATGAATAATTAATCCGTTGATAATAGCAAAAGTTCATTGCTAATCTTATTTTTCGACAGATTAGCGCTGAATTATTAAAAGATGCTGCTAGGTACAAGCTATTTAGCTATAGCGACGAATTCCATACCAATTTTTTTTTCTAGCGAAAAAAGAGAATAGAATTTTAACGTTGTATATACTAACCAGGTTTGGCTTGAAAAAGAAGAAGAGAAATTAAAATAAAAATTGCAGCAATTTGAGGTGTGTATGATGCCATTTATTTTTGTATAGTTGCGGCTCTAATGGCACCAAAGTCTATGAAAATAATGTGATTTTTATTGACGTTGTTGTGGAGAATTGATAGGAGTGTAAGGTGGGAATTTTAGTAAAAAAAAAATTTTCTTTTACCATGTATACAATACATAGGGTGGGAATTTTAGTAACTTTTTTTTTTTTTTTTTTTTTATACCATGTATACAATACTATTTTACTTGCACCTCTCTAGAAAAGGAAACAATATATATTGAGTCAGTTTAGAGTCTAATTTTCCTTCTATGAGAATTTATATATAATTTAATATAACTAAACTTTATTTGTCGCAAAATAACGTGCATTAATTGACATTTAGTCATTAGATGGACATTTATGTACGAACATTCATATACTCTAACCCAAAAGAAAATTAGTGACGGACAATTTTTAATCGTCAGCTAATCTCATTTAATGAATAATTAGTGATGAATTATCAAAAAAAAATTATTAGCTATGGACATTTTAGCGACAGATTACCGAGAATTTCATATATAATTCCTCCTGATTTTTAATAATATCATTTTCATGATTAATTTATTATTAAACCAGATTTATCATCAGGATTCATATCCGTTTTTTGCCGATTTTAGTTTATGAAGTCCTTGGAAGATCATCAACAAGTTCTGTCGATTAAATGTTTTCTGGTTTGAAAACGTAAAAAATGCCGATTTTGAATAAATTGTTTGTAAAAAATAGCGAATTTTTTCTAGTAATCATCTATATTTTCCTTTATTAAACAGTTAAACAATTAGATGTGTTCCTTGTGAACATTAATTTGCGAATATCCTAATACTTTTTAAAGTTATTTACCCTTTCTTACTACAAAAACACAATTATAAAAGCTGATATATAACCACCATTATTTTTCTTCTCGAAAATTTGTATGTAATATAAATAAGAATTTTGATATATAGAAAGTGTACAATTACGTACTACTAAATAATATTCATATTTTCCTTTGCGAGGAACGTTTAAGCTCCATCAACGCCTAGGGACTAATTATAATACGCAGCACGAATCTAGATTAGTTCGGCTTAACATGAGTACCGCGCCGTACCCGGCACCGAATGGAAACAAAAGAAAAAGAACTAATTATAATATGTTTGATCAAATTTTTGGAAAGCTAGAACACTTTTAATTTTTAGTTCTGAAAGATTTTCAGGTGCTCGGCAAATTAAAAAGTACTTCTCCTTTGAAATATAAGCAAAAGATTTATAGAAATTAAGCACACCTTTGATCCCTCAATTATTAAAAAGATTGGCTAAACACAAATAACTTTTTTAAAAGTTCGATTTCTACTTCTGCGTCCTTTAAGTAGAATCTATAAATTTGCAACAGAAAAGCTATTTCGCCGAATATATTTGACTAAACCTTAAATATCCAAGACAAGTACCACTTTTTTTTTTTTTTTTTTAATCATAAACCGGGAAAAAAAATATTTCTAATTTTCAAACAAAATTAGACAAACATGCTCTAAGCCCAATATTTGGCCCTTTTACACTATTACGTGTCTCTTCTTTGTTTTCCCTTTTTTATTTTGGTGAAATCAATCTCGCTTTTGATTTCATAGCATCTTTAATATTATCATAAAATTGCTTTAATATTATGGACTCTGTTTCATTATAAATCAAATCGCAAGCAGTAAATAGCAATTTTTCGGCAGTAAATACCACAATAATTGTTATTAGCAATGAAAATTAAATATTTGCAATGGTGAATGGACAATCTCGCCTGAGAAAGTCAAATATATAATTATAAATAGAAGAACAGAAAGTAAAAATTCAATTTCGGGTAAGAAATACATAATTAAATATGAAAAAATATATTATTCTCTTAGAGCGTGTCCAAAATTACATGTATCAAAAACACGTATCCGCAAAAGAGATTTCTCTGCCAAAAATAATAACAGTAAATAAGATAAGAAACTATATCCCCTAAGAGAGAAATTTCTATGCCAAAACTTATAACAATAAATAAGATAAGAAACTATATTCCCTAAGAGCCTGTCTGATAATATTGACACGATAAATGCATATTCGATTTGTGTCAAAGAGCCAGACAAAAATTAGATATAGGCACAACAACAACTTTTTCCACCATTGCCACCACCATAATTAGTATTAGGCACACACAAAGCCACCTCGAAATCCAAATTCTTGCATGGTATTATACATTCTTCTTTAGTTTCACATGGTCCTATGAATTTGCATGTGTCCTCTGAATCAGTATTCACGTGTTTTCCTACGTTGAAAAAAAGAAAAAGAAGATAGCGAGAATATATATATATATATATATATATATATATATATATATATATATATATATATATATATATATATATATATATATAAACAAGAAGCAAAATTTCACCACCAAAAAAAAAAAAAAAAAAAATTAACAATGGGCAACTTCTTTCGCTAAAGAGGAAAATTCTGCTATTTTTCCTATTTAACGATGAATTTGCCCCGAATTATCAAAAAACATGTTAGTTACGAGCTATTTAGCAGCAGATTACCAACAAATTTTGTGGCTTTTTCTTTTTTAGTGAAAAAAGAAGAATAGAATTGTAATACTTTATATAGTTACTAGCGTGGGTATGACAAAGAAGAAGAGAAAACAAAATAAAAATAGCAGCAATTTGAGATTTTTGTGATGCCATTTTTTTTTTCTTTCGTATACTTGATTCTCTTGAGTCAGCACAGTCTATGAAAATTTGCGATTTGAATATTGACGTAGTTGTGTGGAATTTATAGGAGTACGGTAGAGTACAAATTTTAAGCTATAGTAATAAATATTTTTTCCCATATATACAAGATTTTTTTTCTTTCCTCCCCTAAAAAGGAAAAAGAAAAATATATTGAGTATTTAGTTCAGAGTGTAATTTTCCTTCGGTGAAAATTTCTAAAATTAATCTACTACTAATTGATTTGTCGCCAATAATTTGAGGTGCGGAAACCCAGTTTTTATTAGTTCCCATAAACACCATTTTTTTTAAAAAAAAATATATTATATTTTATACTTCTCACATTATTTATTACCATATATGCAAGATTTTACTTGCTACCCTCTCCTAAAAGGAAAGAAATATATAATGAGTTAGTTCAAAGTGAAATATAATTTTCCTTCGCATTCTATGATAGTAGTTTCTACAATTATAATTACTTTGGCTTGTCGCTAATATAATTACTAACACTAGGGCTCTTACACCCACACTTGTGGATTGAAGATTTGATGACTTTGATGAGAAATTTCTTACTCTTTTACTCATTTCTTCAATTCTTAGTTATGTGTTGAATATCTAAGTGTGTAGTATTTATTTTCTTCACTTGAATCTTGTTTATGGAAATATTCTATGATTAAACTGTTCGATGAAACTCTTGTTTTGTTTATGTATTGAATGATTTTTATTGATAATGAAGTGAGTTAATGTTGTTTTAGTTAATCTTATTCTTTAATGTTTCTTAGGGGATTAGCTAACCCTAAGACCCGCCCATTTACTTCGATTTGAGCTCGGAAGAAGAAAATTGAGGTTAGGAAAGATTAATTAATAAGAATTTGGGGCTTTAAACATCATCTAAAAACTTGAGCTAGGAATAGGAAAGTTACTTGAGATTCACTTGGTTGTGCTTGATATCACACTCTAAGGTTTGAAAAAGCTTAGAATGAAATTCATTGATTTGGTTGGAAGACTTTCAATGAGATTCTAGACACCATTATCTAATTAGCATAAACTCACTCTTAGTTGTAAAATCGTGAAATATATTGGATCGTTACCTGAGCATAATTTCCTTTGAATCCATACTTGTGGCCATCGATCATTTTACCTGCTTTCTAGTTAGTTTTATCTTTGTTTGTTTTTAAACAAAAATCAAATATTGAAAAAGTGTTTGGCTTAGCTTAGTTGGTGATAATTCTTTACTTGTTTAAATCGCCTTTATATTATTCCCTGCCAACTCATAGTTGGGTAAATTATATTGCGACGACCGTGTACACTTTCTCTTTGAGGAGTGGATTTGGACCTTATCAAATTTTCATGAAACTTACCTCTCCGGGCCTCATATCCTTTGGCTCACCCAGGAATATCCTCTTTGAAACGCAACAATGAATCTTCCTGGCCAAACAGAATAATAAGAATCGGTATTGTGATCTTCGTTTCATTTTAATTTTTGTGTATCGGACAACAGAACATTATCTGCCATTGCTGCAAAATTTTATTTGTTCATTGATAACTTTTGTGGTCATGCCATTATTGTGTGTGTGTGTGTTTTAAATTAAAAGATATTTAAGGAAAAAGAATCAGTTTATTATGAGGAAGTTAAACATTTTTATGTGTGTAGTGTTAGCGTGTGGCTGTGTGCACGGAAATATGGGTACTTAACGTTCATATATATTTTGGATTGAGGGATTTGGGACGTTAATGTATATTAGGGATTTTTCACTTTTTTCCCCCATTTTTCTCTTTTTTTTTTTTTTTTAAATACACTGATAAAATACACATGGCTAAAATCTGCTGTAACGTTAATGCTTCACCTTTAATCAAAATACTATCATATTTTATTTTAATTTGTGATGTTGAATTTTTTGAAGTGTAATACAAAAATTCTTTTATAAGTTTGCTATTAATTTTAATTTTTTTTATATAGTGGTATGTACTATATAAGTAATTCCAAATTCAAAAACTTAAACAGCTTAGGATATTAATTTGGATAAATACAAATTTAATATAAGAAAAAAGGAGGTAAAAACTTCTGTTTTAGTTGCTGCAATGAAGGAGCCTATAAAACGGTTTTTTATTACTTATTTTTCTGAAAATAAAATTTGCTATGAAAAAGATCCAAGAAACGTGTTTTAATTTATTTATTTTTGGAAGTTTTAAACGTGCATTAGGGGTGTACAAATCAAACCGACAAACCGCACCAAACAGATAAATCGAGTCAAACCGAGAGAAAAACCCGACTCGTGGTTTGGTTTGACTTGGTTTGGTGTTGGGAAAAAAAACCCGACCATAATTGGTTTGGTTTGGTTTTAGCTAAAAAAAGTCAAACTGAACCAAACCGACCCGACATTACGTGTATTCGATTTTAAAAATATTTTATACATAAGAATATTTATTTGTAATGTAATTTGTAAATATTTCTTAAATTTTTTCATAGCTTTTTGTCCTTTATCATATTATTTTAAGCTTGAACTTAGAATTTGAATGCCAATAAGTTTTATATCCCATAGATGTTAATAACTCAAATAAAGTCCAAATCAAAACCAATTCAACACTAATGCTAACAAAAGAAATTCAATTCTAACACTAGGAATGACAGTAATGTTGGATATCTATTCTTCAGTTTTGCATAATTGGTTTAGAGCGTAAAAATACATAGCTTAACCTTTTCTTTGTCATGTAATTAATACTTATTAGCCGTACTTATTTTATCATAACTTAGTATTTAGATTAAAGTCATTTTCTTTATGGCTTATTAATTAGCAATACTTATTTTAACCGATTTTATTATTTTTTTGTTGAATATTTTAATACGATGTCATCACCCATCTCACATTTTGTGTTATTTTCTTAAGAAACACCTTAGTTATATAGTTGTATCTTACTAGGACTAAAGAAATATTTGAAGTAAAAGTCATATGTTTTGTATGAAGACTTTTTCGGAGAAAAACCCGAAAAAACCAAATAACCCGAGAAAACCCGAAGTTGAAAAACCCAAATTTTATTGATTTGGTTTGGTTTATAAATTTAAAAACCAACGCAATTGGTTTGGTTTGGTATTTGAAAAATCCGAACCAACCCGATCCATATTCAGCCCTACTGTGCATGTGTGTGTTATGGGTTAGTGGGGTAAATGTGGCAAGTTACGTGCACTAGGGTTAGTTTTTACTTATATTCTTTTTTCTTATTCTTTTTTTGTCTTTTTAGCATTTTGTCTTCGTATCTTTGTTGTTTTTCTTTTTTTCTTTTTTTTTTAAGGATAAAAATAGGTAGTAATTCTTTTTTAGGCAATAAATGTGAAAGGGTAGTAATTCTTGTTCATAAAGAAATGTGTTTATTTTTCAAACCAATTTCAAATAATTTATGCTCTAATCTAAATTCTTTATCTTTTAATTTAAACTAAATCCAATATATAGATTTATGTGTTTCAAAAAGGAGACAAAAACTTGTGTTTTAGTCGCTACAATGAAGGAGCCTAAAAAATGACTTTTATTGCTTATTTTTCTGAAAATAAAATTTGCTATGAAAAAGATCCAAGAAACGTGTTTTAATTTATTTATTTTTTAAGAAGTTTTAACCGCGCATGTGTGTGTTTATGAGTTAGTGGGGGTGAATGTGGCAAGTTACGTGCAGTGGGGTTAGTTTTTGCTTCTTCTTTTTTTTTTTTTTTTTTTTTTTTGTCTTCTTATATTTGTTGTTTTTCTTTTATTTTTTAAGGATAAAAATAGGGTAGTAATTCTTTTTTAGGCAATAATTCTTGTTCATAAAAAAAATGTGTTTATTTTTCAAACCAATTTGAAATGATTTATGTTCTAATCTAAATTCTTTATCTTTTAATTTAAATTAAATCCAATATATAGATTTATGTGTTTCCCTAAACAAATAGATAGACTTATTTTATTCTTCATTTTTTTTATTTTTTTTTGTCTTTTTATCATTTTGTCTTCTTATCTTTGTTTTTTCTTTTTATTTTTTAAGGATAAAAATGGGGTAGTAATTCTTTTTTAGGCAATAAATGTGAAAGGGTAGTAATTCTTGTTCATAAAAAAAATGTGTTTATTTTTTTAATTTAAATTAAATCCAATATATAGATTTATGTGTTTCCTTAAAAAAATAGATACTTAATTAATTAAATTAAAAAAATAATAACTAATCATATATATATATATATATATATATATATATATATATATATATATATATAAAAAAAGACTGACCTACCGAGGACAATGTCCTCATTTACTTGCAACGGTATTTATCTTTTTCCTAATTTATTTGGCATTTAAAATTTTTACAAATCAATTATTCATTTAAAATACAACTCAAACAAACCGCTTCATTTACAGTTTTACACTCAACAGGTGCTTCAGGCGCTTCCTTTAACTACTTCATTCTGCCACTATCTTACTTCTGGTTGACCAAACCCTTTCGTCGTCATTTTTTTTCTTGGAAAAAAAAAAAAAAAAAAAACCCCCCTCATCTCTCCATATAAAATCGACAATCCGTAGAATAAACAAATCTTATGCTTTACCGCTTGGAATTTCCTACTCAAATACAGAGACCAATGGAAGAAAGCACTGATAATGCTTTTGACAAAGGTCAGCCCATTTGACTTCGTTACGAGATTTTCATTTTTTAAAAAAATTGGTCACTTTCCTGTTGTTTTTGCATAATAAATGAATCTTTTGCATCGTTTGGATTCCAACATTCCATAATCAAATGCAGAGATCAACCACAAATAACGCTTTTGACGAACTTAAGTTCAGTAGACTTCATTGCTTCTTTCAGCATTAAGAGATTTTGACTTTAAACTCATCGCTTTCCTGCTTTTTCCATAAATTTAACCGACAAATGGAAACTTTTTAATTGAATATTTTGGTTTGGAGATGCAGATTCAGGGGAAAAGGTGCTTGGTAATTATTCGCATGCTTGTTGGTTCACTCTCTCTGACCGTACAAGGCATTTCTCTATCTCTCAGTCTCTTCATAATCAGTTACTATTTCACCTTACTAAGTTAGCGCTGAAATATCGACTTAACTTTTTCTTATTGAAGACTTTTGTTGTTTCTGAGTCTTTGAATGCTTTGAAAAATAGTGTGTAATGAAATTTTCAGTTCTTTTTTGTTTGAAAACAACGCAAACCAACACTTTCTGGAAACTCAGTTATAAGAAAACTTCAAACAACACCATAAAGTTTTTTTTTCCCATTCAAATTTACTTATTCTGTCTGTGTCTATAACAGTGGCGGGTTTGGAGTACGTGATGAAATCACACTTATCTCTATCAAGCCAAATATTGTTGTTGACAAATTAACAATTCCAACATGAAATTTATTCCAGTACTCCTTACAAGCTCTCACAGTGTATGTAAAACTTGGATGATGCATGGATACTAATTAACT
>NC_081347.1:71498109-71559309 GCF_029784015.1 Lycium ferocissimum
AAATTTCCCTCTCAGAATGATTTCCTTCGAATTTTTCCCAAACTTTGTTGGACTCATAAAATATGATATCATTTTTTATTGCAAGTTGTGTTGCCCCCATTGGTTTGTCATTACGTTAGAACTACACATAAATGTTTTGCCTTGAAGTGGGGCTTCTTCAAATTGTGAGGTTTCTTGATCCTTTTTAGCTTCATTTTTGCATATTCTCTTCTGCCTGTCAAATAATTTTTTAAATTGATGTGGATTATCAGGATAAGATGTTTCTCTAACCATACAAAATTGTGAGTTTTCAAGATTCTTTTCAACTTCAATTTTGCATCTGCTCCTTTGCCTACCCAGCAATACTTTTAAAATGTTGGAGTTGCTTTGGATTACCAGGATAAAACTCGAAAGTACTTTTCTGTTTTGTTTAAAAATCAAGAAATTAGGTGGAGTTAGATACTGTATGTTTTGTGATGAAAGTTAAAGTCACTTGAAAAAAGTGATTTTTTTCCGGAATAGTTCACCTTTGAAAATGAGAAAGTATCTCTCACGGAATCACATTCAAGATATCTACTTCTATTCTAGAATCTCTTTATCCTACTCCTATCTTTTTTCCCGTTTTTAATCGATAATATTGGGAGTGTGATAAGATGTAAAGAAATAGGAATATACAAAGGATATTGTCTTGTAGTATAAATTGTTCATTTCTTTCATTTCCATATCTAATGCATTTTCATTGGAGGAGGTATGGTCTTAGCTACTGAAAGATAATGGTAGCTTTTATATTTGATCTAAACATACTTGATTCATAGAGAAAAAAATTGAACCTTGATTTTGTCATATTTAGAGGTGAGTGTAGATAGAAGAGTTCATTATAAATAGTTTTGACAGGCAAATAATTTTGACTTGGATTGACACCATTGATTTTAAATATTTCTCCAATGTACGAAAGCTTTAAATTCAACACATTTTTTCCTAGATTGATTTCCTTAGAAGATTGACATCTTCATATGAACTCAATTAATATTATACTTAGTCAATTGTGTTTATTTCGGCTTTATTATTTTTTTGAGTGAAAGTTTGATCTGTTAGAGGTCAGATTTGCAAAATCTGATATGAACATAATTTCCTTAATCGGTTTCAGTGAACTTGGTTTGTGATGAATGGTTACAAGAATTGGAATCGACTAAGAACGCTAATTGTATAGAACCTTACAATGTGATTTTGCTTTTTAGGAGCTATTTTGGCCACTGCAAACGTTGAACCAAACCTCCATTATTGCTCTCTTGTATGTATCTAAACTATTATTAAGATTTGCTTTATAGGTCGTGGAGGGTGCAAACGTGCTGCGGTGCCTGCGAATTATTGCGGTAGATATTGACAGCAAAAAATATTATTTGTATAACTCTTCTACATCATTTGAGATTTTGGATAGTCTCCATTCATATTTCACATCAATTGTTTGACCAAATTTGAGCTTGCATATTCTCTTAGAGAGAAGTAAATTTTAAGTTCCTACATATTTTTATTGGAAGTAGAGGAAGTAAGGAAACTAAAAGAGATGACAAGATGAATGGTGAAAGAATTGACTTATATTGGGAAGTAATGTTACAGGCTCTCTTTTATCATACTTTATATTGTGAATATACTTGAAGCTTTGTTCACTTATACTGTCAATATACCTGAAGCTTTGTTTACTTTAGCATTGTAATGAGAACTAAGAATTACTACATGATTGACATTTTTGAATGGTTTAGAGATGAAATAGAAGCAAATAAAAGAGAAGGGGGCGAAAATTTGGGATAAGCTATCGTAGGGAAATTAGAAATATATTTGCTGGTTTGGTTTTTTTTTTTTCTTCTCAAATTAGTTGGCTAATTTGTTTTTGCATGATTTCTAATGATAAAATTGTGAAGGTTTTTAATTCAACATTCATCTTCTTAAACCCCACACCCAATGTTCTTTTACAATTCATTTGAAATCATCTGGATTAATTTCTCTTTTGTTCTCCTTCCCAAGTTCGATACTATTCTTTTCGGAATACTTTAAATTGTTCAAATGTCATTATATTCTTTTGATCACTATGTCTTTCTAAAATTTTGCATGTAATCAATTTACAAGCATGATAAGATACATTAACAACTGTATACCATTTTTTAGTTTTATGTACTCTGACTCAAATAAATTCTTATACTTGTTTTATTCATGTAAATTGATAATGAATATACAAAGGAAAACAAGAGAGATATATTTTACTTTAACCAGCGCGCGAGAAGTCTTGCGAGCGTATTAATACAGTTATTAATTAATTAACTACTTTTTGTCCTAAAAGTACCACTTTTCATAATCCTAAGCTGTCACTTGTCACAATCCTAAGGCAAACTATCCTCTTTTTAATAATATATAGATATAGATATAGATATAGATATAGATTTTGCTTTTGTATGAAACTATTCAAATATCATGTTAGCAATCCTAAAAGCGGATCAAAAATTGGGCCGGCCCACATCATTTTTACCTTGACTTGGGCCAAGCTCATTTGCACAAATGTCCCTCTTTCGGGGTGGTCATTCATTTTAAGCCGTCGGCATGTTTGGCGCGGCATAATTTAGATTTCGTAAGGCATAGTTTATATTTAACTTTAGCATATGTATTATGACATAGCACAAATTATGTCAAACAAGGTAAAACTTTCAACATCAACATAATATGAAAAAATGACATAATTTTAAATTTTGCTCGGCATAGTTTTACATTTAACTTCGGCATATGTATTATAACATCCACGTAAATTATGCCGGACATGACAAAATTTTCAGCACTCAACATAAGCTGAAAAATACTATAAAACTTGTGCCGCAGAACTTAATTCCTACATAATTTATGCCCAGCGATGCAAAAGTTCAGTTTTCGAAGATAATGTTACAGAAATTATAACTTGCGAAGCATGTCTTGTTATTTTCCTTAACTAAGTAGCGGGCGGGGGGGGGGGGGGTGGGGAATTAAAAGACCGGTGCGTTTGAAGGAAATGCGCAACAAAATGATTCGACGGATCCAAACCTTGGAGCTTCTATCAGGTCTTATATAGACTCTTGGAGACAAGCCCATCAATTGCTTAACATATCTTCTGGCCCAATAATATCCTCCAGCGCCTTGATGAGCCACCTTAGTAAAAGGGTTTCAGAAATCACTTATTTTTCACAGAAAGAAAAATACTTTTCTTAATGCCAAATGGAACCATAAGGTTCAACTTATAGAGTTATAGGGTGGCTCGTGACGTTTTAGTAATAGATTAAACGAATATACATGATGTTTTAAGTCATAATTAATCATCTTTTTTCACGAACGGTATGATGAATGCAAAAAATGTAGGGATTGTTGTCCTGATATGTTTTTTTTTTCTGGCTTAATCATTTAATATCCAATGCTAAGTAGTCCGACTAATTTATACTACGCCATGTAAGAACATCAAGGAAGTTAGAGCATTCTCTCTTTGGAATTATTTTTTATTTTCTAGATTCGAATGCGGAACTTTTAATTATGAGTGCGGGAATTCTAATCATCACAATACATCTCTGGTTGGTGCATATATTTCAATTTTATTAACATGTCTCCTAATTAATACACAAGAAAATGCAAAATGTGAATGTATGTATCAACAATACAATTAGGGGAATTGCTCTTATTATTATTCTCTCACATGCTAGGGAGTACTATTTATATCTTTTTGGGCCAATATTTAGTCCTTTTCATACCTTAGATCATCGGATTCTTCTTCATCCAAAATGAATGTCCAATTGAATCCACTTTAACAAGCTCATCCACTTTATAGACTTTTTGGTTCCCCATCAAGCACAAAGATTGTTTCACTATGTTTGTGAAAGGAAAAAGAAAAAGTGAGCACAAATATAAAACATGGCACAGGAGATAGGCCTAAAAAATGTAAGTGATTCCTTTCTATTTATCTCAGCTTAGTGAGTAGAGTTATTCGATGTTTATACTGGTGATAATTAGCAAATATCCTACAGAATAATTAATAGAAAGTTGCATTTATCACGTAAAAATAGTTGAGGTGCGTGTAAACTAATCGGATATTAATCTTCTAAAAAGATAAGTTATAGGAGTGATAGGCGGACCTAGCTAACTTGTAAGCTATGAATTCACGAGAACTTAGTAGCTTTTGTCCAAATCAATCACATTTTTTATAACATCCACACAAATTATGTCAGACAAGGCAAAACTTTCAATGCTCAACATAATAGAAAAAAACAAAACTTGTGTCGCATAACTTAATTCTTCTGAGAATTTATGCCGAGCAAGGCAAAAGTTCAGTTTTCAAATATAATGTTATAGAAATTATGCCTTGTGAAGCAGATCTGGTTATTTTTATTAACTAAGTAGCAGGGGGAAAAAAGTTAAAAACCACACATATGAGGGGCAAAAATTAAAGACCAGCACGTTTGAAGGGAAATCCGCGCAAAAAAATGAGCAAAGGATCCGGCAACAGGCTTATATCTAGTCTTATATATGACTCTTGGAGACAAGAAGCCCATCAATTGCCTAACACATCTTCATGGCCCAATAATATCCTCAACACCATGAGCCACCTAAGTAAAAGGGTAGTGATTCGGACAATCACTTATTTTTCAGAAAAAGAAAAATATTTTGTTAATACCAAATGTACCCTTAAGTTTCACCTTATAGAGTTGTATGTGGCTCATGACATTTTAATAATAGATTAAAGGAATATACAGGATGTTTTAAGACATAATTAATCATTTTTTTCCATGCATGGTATAATGGATGTGCACAATGTAGTGATTGTTTTCTTGATATTTTTATCCGGCTTAATCTTCTGATATCCAATGTTCAGTAATCAGGCTAATTTAAATTCGAGCTAGTACGCCATGTAGGAACATTAAGGAAGTTAGAACATTCTGTAGTGGAATTTTTATTTTCTAGATTCAAATACGGAACTTTTAATTATGAGTGCAGGAATTCCAATCATCACAACACGTCCTTGGTTGGTATATATATTTCAATTTTAGTGATATATCTCCTAATTAATACACAAGAAAATGCAAACTGTGAATGTATGTATCAGCAATACAATGAGGGGAATTGCTCTTATTATTATTCTCTCACATACTAGGAAGTACTATTTATATCTTTTTGGGCCTATATTTTATCCTTTTCATACTTTTTAGCATCAGATTCTTCTTCATCCAAAATGAAGGTCCAATTGCATCCACTTTAACAAGCTCATCCACTTTATAGGCATTTTGGTCTTTAATTCTTAAGTTCACACCCCATCCCCATCAAGCACAAAGATTGTTTCACTGTGTTTGTGAAAGAAAAAAGAAAAAGTGAACACTCGTTATAAATGGCATAGGAGAGTGATTTCTTTTTGTTTATCTCAACTTTGCGGACAAAGTTATTCGGTATTTTTACTAGTAAGAAGCAGTAAATATCGACAAAATAATCAATAGAAAGTTGCATGTACCACTTTAAATAGTTGAGGTGCACACAAACTACTAGAATATTAAACTGGATGCATAGTTACCCTTACGTCTTTAATACATGGGACCAACACTTGAAGTGGCTGTCAGTCGAGCAAAAGGCAAGTCTCAAAATGCTCAGTTATTCAAAATGTGGTACACAGAAATTACGCATGCCTTGTGGATTGAAAGGAACTTGAGAATATTTGAGAAGAGAAGCAGATCATGGGAAAACATTGTAAAGGAGATTATCTATGTCATTTGTGTCCGAGCTCTTCCTAGGATCCAGAATGTAGTTCATAGTTTTATATTCTAGATTAGCTCTTTGTTTATTTGATGTTTTGAAGATGAATAGCTTAGCTATGTACAGCTAGCTACAGTGTTGTAAATCTTACACTTTGGTGATTAATTAAAAATAAAAAATTAAAAAAAAAATAAGGCGTAGGAGTGATAGAGGCGGACCTAGCTAACTTGTGAGCCATGAGTTCACGCAAATTTAATAGCTTTTGTCCAAATCATACATATATATTAAAAAATTCACTAAATATCTATAAGTATTTGACTGTGATTTACTTCGATTTATCTCAGCTTTGTGAGTAGAGCTATTCGATCTTTGTACTGGTGATAATTAGACAATATATGATAAAATAATCAGAAGAAAGTTGCATGCATCATGTGAAATAGTCGACGTGCGCACAAACTTCTTTGATACTAATAGTGTAAAAAGTAGGATATGAAACATGATCCAGGTTATGAGTTCACGTGAATATAATAGTTTTTTCAGACCCCATATATATGAAAGAAAAAATTCTTGAATTTCCATAAATATTTGACTCTAAACACAATTATTATTTTATACATTAATTTGAATGGATCCCCATAAAAGCACATCACACCCCCTACTTATGAGCTCAATAATCCAACACTATAGCATAAGCTTTTTTCCCCAGATGGGATCTTTTAAGGTTCATCTTTTAGATTATTCTGTATTGTTTCACCCTCCATGTGAAAAAAAGTCAGAAAATACTGTGTTAGCATTTATTCTCGCGGGGATAGGCAAATAGAAATGAGGCATCCACTTAAAAAAAAATCCATATTGCAAAAAAATTAAAAGAAAATGGGTCTAATTGAAAAATCAAATATCCACACTTTCCTAGGACTTCAGTGTGCATAGACCATGAAATAAGTGTAGGAGTCAATGTAAAATAAGAGTTTAATATATTCAGATCGTTTTATAAGCAAAAAATTAAATTAAAAAAATAAAGTCATATCACACGGCTCCAAAATTTTATCGGTCTATAATGAAAGATAACTAGTTCAAACTTTTAGAGGAGTTGTTCACTAATGATTGTTAACAGTTGACTTTTTTAATCTTTTCGATACGTAGAAACAAGTTAATTAGAAAGATTAATAACTTAAATCATCTAATTTAAATGGTCTTCAAGAACAAAATACAAACTAATAACACAAATTCTGTGATTGCAACTGAACTCATATATGACTCTTGAATTATGTATTATGTGGGGAAAAAAAATACATCGATTAACATAACGCTCATTTTGAACCTATAGATTCTAAATTTTAAATCAGATTCTATTATGAAGTAGGACCATTTAAATGTAATTAAATGGCTGGCACTTGTCAGTACAAATTTGGTACATATTTTGAAAGGTAGAAATAAATCTATTTAGACATGGTGGGACTTTTTATGCGTGAAGTCATAAAGGAGCACTGGAAGGTGCATTGCCCCAGCTACAGCTAACAGAACTGTTTACAATATGATTGGTTGTACTAGTGGTGGAGTATTTACTATTTCGACTACCTAATAACAGTAGCTAAATATATAGGAATTATATCAACGAAAGAAAAAAAGTTCTCCTTGAATCTTAGAAGATTTTTTTTTATTTTTTATTTTTATAATCGTGATGTCCGGTCAGTTTCCATACCTCGATTGATTTTATGAATACATGCTACTTTTTATGCCACAGGGAGTATCGAAAACTACACGTCTATCAAAGTTTTGAACAAAATGAGAAGAAATCATCTGAGTGTCTTTTTTCTTGGCGAATTTGAATCCGAAGGCTTCAAGGATTTCAATTCACTTTATTGAGACTACACCCTTTAGTTCAAGTATTTAGTGTATAGAGAGAAAATCAACCGGTCCGACTAATCCGAATTTACACAATAAAAGTCTATTAATTGGAGAAGTGATTTAGCTATTATTCTTGAAGAGGATCGGATCGTTGGGAATCAAGCCCTAAACATTAGGTTAAGAGTTAAATACTTACCATTTAATCACACTCTTCGATGAAACATCGTAAGAAAGTTAAACATAATCAGCAACCACTAAGCGTAATTTTGCAACAAATTTTTTATTTAATAGAAATTCTAGTAAAAATGACATTTTAGAATTAAAAATGAAATATTTTTTGGTAGGGAGCGTTTTTCCTTTTAATAATTTTATGCAGCGCGAATTTGAATTAATCGAATTAATAAATACCGAAGGACTAAAACAAAAAAAATTACATTATTCATCCATCGGTTAGAAGTGAGCAGACATATATGAGGGGAAATATTATATCTCCCTCCAACCGGATATATTGTCATTAATTAGTTGAAGTTGGCAACATCTATGTAGTCTTTTCAATATATCGCTAAAATTAAAACTTCGTATAGTAATTGTGTAATATAGGAGTATAGAGTAAAAAAGTGAACGTTTAGTATATATTTGAAAACTAAAATGTTTGTTTAACCTAAACAAGAAAGGGGGAAGGTGAAACATATTACAGTCTAATCTAATAATTACAATTTCGCCTTACATCACTTATTTCAATTATCATCGGCGAATATTATCTTGTTGTTTAATTAGTTTCAACTCGTCATATATTTACATGTTACTCTCTCATCTTTAAAAAATTGTACAAATAGAAGAAGCAAACAATAGGAATCTTTGAGAAAGATCAAATTCATCACCTATAAATGTGACTAGGATAATTGAGATCCCTTCACTCGTAATTAACTTGAGATCTTGGAGTCGAATGAATAGAAAACCTCTTGACAGGAATTAAGGAGTGTTTTATCTTTTCTAATAAATCTACCTGACACAAATCTAAAAATCTAGTCGAATCAGTAAGTTTTCAAATACCAGAATTTCAAATGAAGAAAAGAGAAAGATTACTTTTTCCATCTAATATTCAATACAGGCTTTGGGGCACGACTAATCCAAATTCGTCTCAGAAAATTTTATCTTCGGTGCTCCCTTCCAAAAGTGACTCCATTGCCCGAGTATCAACTCCTAAACTAAATTCTTGGAGAAAAAAGAATTTTCTGCTTGATCCCGCTTTGTTTCTCCATCCGTCTGATATTCGTTGTGGAACCAACTAATCCAAATTTGCGATGTTAAGTTTTCACTTTTGGAGGTAAATTTAACATTCCCTACCAACCCTTCTCCGAACTCAAATCCGAAGCATATATGATTAGGAATGAAATGGTACTTACCACTCTACCATAATAAAATTCAGGTTCATATATATGTGTTCTTTGTTTAGTTCCAAGAACCAAAGGGCCTAATAATATGTGCATTGTGCAGTGCATACTTGCCAAAGTACTGTAGCTGCCACTTTCCTAGTAATAACAACCAAACAAGCACATGTTTCATAGAAAGTTCTATGAAATTATCACCATAAATAATTCGTATTTTGACATATAAAAAAAACAAATACTTTATTGGGACAAAGACCATAATGGAGGTTCAGTTTGACTCTCACAAACAAGACTGACATGGTGGATCTCTTAACAAATCTTTTTTCTTCTTTCTCTGTCTTTTTATGTTTGGTAGAAAAAAAATACTTTAAATAATATTCCTTACATCTTCAAAAAGAAAAAAAGGGAGGAAAATGAATGGTTTTGGTTTAATAAATTTGGTATTCAAAATTTACTAACTCGACTAATTCAGTTTTGCGTAGAATAAATTCACTAAGGGAAGTAAAAGTCTCTTCACATGTACAATTCTATACGTGGAAACATACTTTCAAGTTGTGCAATGGAAATTTTGTGTTATTATTCCTCAAAATTATGATTTAGGTCCTGATAACTTTCAATTAACTGAAATTTATACTTTAAAGTTAATTCTTCTTCTTGTAAATCTTCAAAAACTTAATGATAATTATTAACCATTACATCATTTAATTACCTAAGTGCTATATTAAATTTGTATTCTTTTCATATATGAGGGTAATATAGTTCTAAAAATAATCTCAAGGTAACATATTTCCTATAAAAATTAAGGACAGAAAAATACATTTTAATTAAAAGTTAAATGTGCTTCATCATACATGACAAAGACTAAATCTAGAATTTACTAACAACCGCAGACCAAAAGTATTATTATCTCTTATTCAAATTTCATGCGACTCTTTTTTATATTTTATTATTATTTACTTGTTGCATGTCTTGATAGGGACAACTAGTTACAATTATTGTTTATTCAACCTGTACATTATTAGATTGCCACAAGAGTATTTCCTGATTATAAATGGAATTTTCTTCTGTAATAATTGACTTATTTATTCAGATAATTTCTTAATACAGCAAGAAAAATTTAAAGCAGCAGAAATAAAAATAGTAGGACTATAAATTATAGCAATTGAAAACTATAACCACAAAGCCAAAAACTTGTCAACAAACTGTAGGGTGGCCCCTCTAATTTTAGTGCTCATTAGCATTAATACACACATTTTCCTCATTTATTAAAGTCTGCCCCTTCTGTCCACCGACACTTTCATAGCAGCCCCACCTTTTGCCTATTATTACATTGTCCTATCATAAATTGACAAATTAATTTTCAATGAAATCTTAACGTAGATTTTGAATTAAGAATATGCTTATATGTCCAATTGTCACTTCAAAAGTCAGATAAATTTTCTTTAGTACTCCCTCCGTCACAATTTATGTGGTATTTTTCAATTTTCTAGAGTCAATTTGATTAAACTTTGAAGCTAAATCAGATTAGATTAATTCAATATTTTAAAATTAAAATTTATATATTGAAAACTACATGAAAAGTAGTATAAATTGCAACTTTTCTCATATTAATTTGGTGAAAAAATATACCTTGAGATGTTGGTCAATGTTCATGCAGTTTAAATCTCGAGAAGCAAAACGTGTCACATACATTGGGATAGAGGGGGTAATAATTTAGAATTTTTTTTCTTGCTCCAAAAGAGTACTTTTAACATGTCAATTATGTGAAAACATTTTGTTGATGAGTGATAGACTGACAATAAGATTTGATTTTAAAAATTTTGCGCAATATCATATCATGTTAAATTGTGCGACTTGTTTCTTATTCTGAATTGCATCAAAATTACTCATATTTGGGAATTAGGTGTACAAAATTACCGCATTTAGCCTAAGATTAACCATCCAAATTTATTGTGCCTACAATTGTTTCTTTTAATCTTTGCTAAAGTTGAGTTGGAATCATGCACCAAATTGGTAAAAATTAACCACCAACTTATAACTTATACTCCATCTCTTAGAGTGGAATGAAAGCTAATTACCGTATTTAGGCTGGATTAACCATCCAAATTAATAGTGCCTACTATTGTTTCTGTTAAACTTTTTTGCTAAGTTAAGCTCAAGCATGCACAACATTGGTAAAGAAATAACCACCAACTAAATTATACCCCATCTATTAAAGTGGAATGATAGCTTTAAAAGTTGATCAAAACAAAGTTCAACCAATAATTTCGGTACTCAGATTATGCCAATGACAATTCAGTCAAAAAAGAACTATTTTCATATAGGTGGGTAAATATTTCAAAGGCTGTATATTTTTGAAAATTTTACCACAAGGGAAAATCTTGTTAATTAATTTTGTGGTCCTTAGCTTATTGTATCTGAGCCAAATTAGAACTTCTAGAGAATATGTTACTCGATGGAAAAGAAGTACTTTTTGCCTAATTAATCAGGGATCTGTGATGCTATATGTAAATATCTGTACACTTTAAAATTTTCAAACAAGAAGTCGAAAAATTGACTTGCCCACAAAAGATTGAGTTCTATAATTTTTCATGTAACACAATAGAAGATCACATCAATTGAAAGTTAATTGCCCCAAAGATGATTTCTAAATTAAAGTTAAGAAATGCAATTACGACTTTTTTTAAAAATAATTCAACTAGAAGAAAATTTATTTTTATAAAAGAAAGTCTCATTAATTAATTTTGTGATTTCAATTGTGTTTGAGTCCAATTAGAACTTTACAAAACCTGTTATTTCGTGAACGGAAAAGGTCTAAAAATGTCCTTGAACTATTACAAGAGGTCTAAATATACCCTTCATCCACCAATTTTGACTCACTTATGTCCTTTGACTAACGGTCAACAATGAATTATTATTTTTTTAAATTACACGTGACAACTTCTTATTGCCCAAAATTTAAACACACAGAAAATCTAACTTAAAAAAGAGACACCACTAATCTTTTTCTTAAGGGGTGTGCAAATGGCTAAGTGAACACTCTTTTTTATCCGAATATGGTACTCTGGTTGGTACCTAGATAAATTTGATATGATCTTTGTATGCAGTTCAGAAATCCGCATGACAAATACATATATACTCCCTACGGTTCAAAATAAGTGTCAGTTAATCTTTTTATTTTGATTCAAAATAAGTGTTCATTTACAAAATCAAGAAGGAATTAATTTCATTTTTTCAGATTTGCCCTTATTTAATCGATGCAATAAATAAGCAAGAGTCTTATTAAATAAGGGATGTTTAGTCAAATATTTTTTTTCTAGGGGTTAGTGTTTTCTTAAGGGCCGTGAAAATGCTAAGTACGCTTATATTGAAATGGAAGGAGTAACTAATTATTAACACATGAATAACTAAACCAGACATAGCTAATAATGCATAGATTCTCTCCTAATTAATCTCTGTATTTGCTAAAACCACAACTCTAACCATCTACCAAACCACCCTAAGTAATTACTCACGCTTTAGACGATATTTTGGGAATTTTATATTTGATCAAAATCTACTAAATTATTATTGTCTATTATATTATTGTTATACATGCAACTTTGTTCTAATTTATTTCCATCACTAATAACACATTAACACCTTTAAGAGAAAGAGGACAACAGAGAAACTCCATATATATGGAGGTGGGAACCTTGAAAACCACTTAGTGAGAGAGAGAGAGAAACACAACATCAATAACAATCACAAAACCACAAAGCTTTCTAGATAGAGAAACAGAAAGAAAAACCCACTGTCTATCTGTGTGAGAGAAAGTAAATATAGTAGGCATGAAATTCACAACAAAAACCAAAGAAAACAATAACAACACCAACAATAGCAGCATTAGTAAAGAAAGTTGGGGTATGGGTTTTTTCTTCATATTTTTCCCAGAAGAAGATGATAACAATATCAACAACAACAACAATATTCACAACAAAAAACACAACTTTTCTTTGTCTTCATCATCATATTCTCCATCATTTAAATCCATTAACACAATCCTCAAGCGTTCCAATTCATCTCATCTTCTTTCCAAAGCACAATCAACAATTTCAATTTGCGCACTTTTAATATTCATCACACTTCTCCTCTTCACTCTCTCAACTTTCGAACCCACAAATACCATACAATATCACAAACAAAAACACCCACTCCCGACCCGACCCGTTTCGACCCGACAAAAACCGTTGGTGTTCTTCCCACATGCATTGCAAGGTATGGGTTCGTTGTATAGAAGAGGAACAAGAGCCATGCAAGACGTCATTGTCGCACACGTGACCGAATCTGTAACGGTAAAAGAACTGAAGTACTTCCTTCGTTTGGTGCACAGAACTGGATCCACTTGTAAATCCGACATTGTATTTATATTTTCATCCAGAACCAGTTCGTTCGACAACGTCACTGTCGCAGAGAACAACTCTTTCTTGAAGCTCCTCAAGAATTATACCTCGAATTTCGACCCGGCCAGTTCCTACCCGACCCTGTTTGACCCGACCCGCTTTGTGATTTCGGGTCTGAAAGAGAAGGAAAGTGGAGAACCAATATGGGGTAGGAAAATTCGGAGCAGTAATAATAACAGTAACGGGAACGTGACCGAGTTGACTCATCACGAGTCGACTCGGTTGAGTTATGGCTCGGTGGTGAGTTTTGATGTAGGCGAACTCGATACCGAGAACTCGTTATCGGGTTTTTTAGAACATGTTCCAATGAGTTTGAGAAGATGGGCTTGTTACCCGATGTTATTGGGCCGGGTACGAAGGAATTACAAGCACGTAATGTTAGTGGACGTAAAGGAATTTATCGTACTGGGTGACTCACTGAGTCAACTCAAGAATCATAGTCCTGAATCCGTTATATTAACAACAATTCCTAGTAAGAGAAAGAATTCCGAGAAAAGACAAATTAACCCGGGCATTGTTTTTGGTGGGGCCCGAGGAGTACGTAGACTCGCGAACGCGATGTTAACGGAGATTGTTCGGGTTATAATGCAACATAAAAGGAGAAACTTGGTATCAGAGTCGGTACTGTTTAATCAACTTGTTGGGAATGAGTTTATATTGAAGAATGTGAATTTGATCGTATCGGGTGAGTCAATTCATGAACTGAGTTCACTCACTGGGTTATTGAACTCGAAATCGGGTTCTAATTCGTTTAATACTTCGAAATTTCCAATTATTAGGCGTGGAAATAGTAATTTAGATGTTAGTTATGTTTTTAAGAAGTATTTGTGTTCTTCTCCTTTGGATTCTATAGCTTATAGTGATTGTTAGTTAGTTAAGAAAAAAAAGAAAATCACAGGTTTATATATTTTTTTGGGAGTTTTTGTAGTGTTTTTTTGTTCATAATACAATTTGTTCATTAGTATTTTGATTTTGGGGTTAAACTTGTCATTTTTTTTAAATAATATTTTGCTCTCCTATGTTACTTATGGAGGAAGAAAAGGAGAAGGAGATAATTGATAGTGTTCAAATTGATATTGGCAATTTCGTTTGTTTATTTTATTTCAACTTTTTGAAAAAAATTATATACATTATAGTATAAAGAATTTTTATATTATGTGTACAGTATTATCGATTATTACTCATTATTGACATTGTAAAAATATTCTTGATCCATCACCTTTGGAAAGAATACTTTTTTATTCGAAATGATTGTAAGAAATACACTGTGACGCTTATGATGGAGGGCTGACTGATGAGAATAAATCGAAATGAAGAACCGAAAGGTTCTTAGGATGACAAGTTTCAGAAGAAGAGTGCATGTTCAACTTAAGGGGAATCTCACATCAAAAAAGAGAGAAAAGTGAAGAGATTTATAAAGTATAACACAAGTTCACACAATATATGCATTTATGGATTTGTTGATGACACAGGCCGAAGGACAAATTTGTAAGGTCAGTTGAGCTAAGACGGACAATATGTGCCGTTGACTTGAATTATCACATGATTTGTTAGAACATTGGTCAATTTCACCTTTTGGGGGGAAAAAAGAAACTTGATTGATCTAAGTTAGGGGAAGAGCTTGTCATGACAAAAACTGATTTTTTTTTATTTTTTTTTAAAGGGCTGAAATCAATGAACTCTGTCCTTTTTTTATTTGGAAATTTCAGCTGGCAGTTGATTTAGAGAAGAAAATTAACTGCTCCAATAAGTACAAAGTAATTGCAGAATTTAGTGAAGGAAACTAACTTCATTGAATGATTTGTCATTCATTCATAAATGTTTGGGACAGAAAGCCTGCTGTCATTCTTAATGAGGGACAGTTTAATAAGGTCCTTGTGTCAATGAAGCATTTAGCAACTCTAAATACAACTTTAATTCTACTCATAATCTTATTTTTTCTTTTCATAAAATTTACCAGCCTAGAAGTTTGTAAGTATTTTTTTCAGATTTGCCTCAGCCTCATCATGGGATGTACATTCCCTTTAGAGATTCAATGTCTTCGTTGAGGTTTTTCCTATCATCGAACTATGGTGGTCTTATTTTAATATCGTATTTGTCACAACCTAAGTCCATAACATGTATTATCTCTTTTGGTCTAACGTGCCTCACAAATTTGTCTCTTAGGCTAGGCCATAATCGAGCCAAAAAAGTGTTAACCATGTGAACTTGTGTTGTCTTATATAACATCGATCTTCACTTTCTCTCTCTTTTTAATGTGAAATTTGACTAAACTTACCGGATTAGAAATATGTTAGTCCTTCTCTTTGACTCGTCCTTCATTACGAATGTCACATTTTACATCTTCAATGGTTGTACATGAAAATTAATCAACACCATAATTACCGTTCTTTTTCCCGAACATGATTCAATCATGAATTTATCCTAGCTAACTAATTTAACTAACTACTTATTACTGTTTCCAGCCCTAGAAGAAATCATTCTTGCCTTTCACCTTCATTTAATTTCAATAGAATTTACAAGGAATACACATGATGTCACTCTTTTCATTTACAAAACTTTTCCCTTAAGAAATATGCAGATTTTTTAAAATATTGATAATATGAATAGACTTAAAGGGCAGTGTTAACTAAAATTTGACAAATTCAAAATAATTATTGAGTAAATGGTTTTTGAGGGTTTGGGGGATAAAAGATCACCCGCTTTTTTTGTCCTGAATTTCTAAAGCAACACTTATTTTGGAACAAATTTTTTTTGCTAAAGCGATATTTATTTGGGACAAAGGAAGTATCTACTTATTAATTTGTATAAATATCCAATGCAAATAAATTTTTATCAATATGTGTGCGTGTGGAGGTGGGGGTGGGGGTTGTTTGGGAGAGTTGAAGGAAAGGAGTCATGGAGGGAATGTGAGGCAGCTAAACTCTTTGGGGATTAGGGAATGCATTGATTGAAACCATGTGTTATGTAACACATTTCCACCCCTTTTTCCCCCTTTGTTTCCTTTCCTTTACCCCCTTTTGACTAGATCGATTAAAGAGACACACAACAAGAAACGTGATTAATTTAATTTCATGCCTTTGCTTTTCTTTTATTGTTCTTAATAACCACCTTTCACAGCTTTTTCCAGCTAAACAAACAGGCTTAGCTTTCTTGCACTATCATGGGAGAGGGGGCATCTTGAGGATTAGTTATGCGTTCACATAAACTTAAAGGCGGAGCTCATATTTAAAGATTATTGATTCAGGATTTTAATTTTTTTTAAAGTTAGTAAGTTCTAAATTAATAATTTTGTATATATTCAATAGATTTCTTCTTTGAGCCGAGAGTCTATCGGCAATAACCTCTCTAGCTCTCAAGTTAGGGGTAAGGTCTGCGTACACTTATCCTCCCCATAGATGACAGACTCCACTTGTGGAACTACACTGGGTATGTTGTTGTTAACTTGTTATTCAATAGATTTCTTAAGACAAATACATGATTTTTACTGGTTATTAAAACCAAAAAGGGGCCTCCATCCCCTCATATTATGTAAACAAAAGGAAAAAGGGGTTTTAGAGAAGTCTCATGAATTCCTGAGATCGATTTTTATTGATGAAAAAAATACGAAACACAAAATTGATAAGAAAGAGAAATTATATTCAAAGTTTAACGATATTCGTATTACGTTAAGAGTGTCTTTAGACCGATATAATCGGACAACTAAGGTAAGATGGAAGTTTAAAGGGAATTGTTATTTTTATTTAAGAAAATAGGAAATTAAATAAAGAGAAGTGGAATTTATTTTTAAGTTCACTATTCCCTATGCTGATCTCCTCACTTGGCGCTTTATTGTAAGTAAAATAATCGAGATAAGCAAAAGAATTATCCTCTGATTTAAATGCATATTAATATATCGTAAACTTATATTTTGTCTCCCCCATTAATTACGTCTTAAGAAATTATAATACTACTTAATTGCTATTCGAAAAATCTAAGCTCCGTCCAACTCACCCTTTCAATTAATTAACTAATCACAATTAATTTAATCAGCAAGATTAGTTTATAATTAAATGATTGACATAGAAATCTTAACACTAATGGCATGGTAAACTCAAAAAGTGAAAAAGAGGCAATATTGAAGGAATATAAGGTAGCTAAAGTTTTTGGGAGTGGAGAGAGCATTCATTGAAACCATGTGATCTATAAAAGTCCTTTCCAAAATTTCCCTTTGTTTCCTCCCTTTCTTTTATTTGGTGTCCCACTCGATGTTCGGTATTTATTTCGAGTTTGGTTAATTCGGATTTACGCCTGTTTATAACTCAAATAGCTAGAAAGCGCTCTTTACTATTCCCTCTGTCCAATTTAAGTGTTTTAGTTTGACTAGACACGGAGTTTAAGAAATAAAGAAAGATTTTTTAATATTGTTGTCCTAAATTAAAGATGTGTATCATTGAATCGTGTGGTTAAATTTGCCATGTAGGATGTTCGAATTGTTAACTTACTAAATAGAGAAATAGACACTCTTTTGGACATACCAAAAAGGAAAGTAAGACATTTAAATCGGGACAGGGGGAGCACGATTTCTTTTTTCATACTCAAAGCTCGAACTCGGTACCTCAGACTAATAAAAGGATCCTATCCGTCCCACCAGTAGAAACTATGGTAATTTTCTCCCTTTCAAACTAAAACTATAAAAAGGAGAAACACAAGAGAGGAAATCTTAGCCTAGAAGACATGATTATTTCAAGTCTTCAATTTGCACTTCATTAATTTTTTGTTCTTTTGCTAGCTTTTTCCCAACTTACCAAACAACCCTTCCAGTTGACCTATGAGCTTCGGGTAAAATAAGGAAAAGAGCTGGGGGTCAAATTTGTCATGTAATATCCAAAATTGTTTAATTTTATCCATACGTTATATTTTGAGTTCATTTATATTTGTGTTGTTAGAAAAAATTTCATTTTAATTTGTCATTGACTTTTAATGGAGCTCCAATGCGAGAATAATTCTAGAAATAGTCAAAGTAGGGTAAATTTGGACCCTTTCTTGAACTATTCTGATACATGGAGTCCACCAATTTTACGGCGCATAAATTTCATAAAATAAATATCAGGTGACTTACGAATGACAAGTATGAATGCACCTAAGGTATATCATAAACAATAAAATTAAGTAATTTTGGATATAGTATAAGGACAAACTTGAGTCCTTATTCTAATAAATTAGTTTGTGTAATATCACCATGTAATATGAGCATTACATCATATGCTTGCTCTGTAACAAAAATTGAAGCTACTCTGACAACAAAAATGATCTAATTCTACGCACTGATTATGTAACTTAAAATATTTACATAGTCAAATTATTTACAAGATAATTACAAATAAATGTTAATATGAAAAAATATGCTTTGAACAAAGAATAGTCAAATTATTTACAAGATAATTACAAATAAATGTTAATATGAAAAAATATGCTTTGAAGTTTGAACAAAGAAAAACAAACTTATTTATTGACTTCACTACTCTCTATGCTGATCTCCTTATTAGAAGCTACATTTTGACGTTTCCTCGAATGATCTAATTCTTGCTATTAATATTTTAAGTCATTGAGATGAGCAAAAGAATTATCCTTTGAATACGCAAACTCTACATAATTTGCATCTCAAATATAGTACACTAATTGCTTACTCCATATTTGTTTAAGCTTTAGAACATTAGAATACTAATTGTTACTGATCAAATCTTTGCACAACCCAATTCAACCTTCAATTATTTAACTAGTTACAATTAATTGATCTACATAAGCAATTTATTATTAAATGGACCATAGAAACCTTAATATTCATGGCACGTTAACGTACTTCGTAGATCTCTTTGAAATTTTGAATAATTGACTTTAGTCTTCAAAGTTCAAATTTACCCTTAATTAAATAACTTAGAGAAACAGGGGGTCAAACTAATAATAGGGGAATATTTTAAAAGTTACATTCAAGAAAAATTGGATTCTTGTAATTAATTCGGATTGTACAATGATTATGCTATACTTGTCCATTATCGATCGATCGGTTTTGTAAGGATTTTCAGAGGGGTTTGCGCTACTACCAATAGCAAAATCTTATTGATCTTTTCTATCTAGCTAATAAATGGAAAGTCCACTTTAAAATTGTAGGTCGTGTATCTTCCCGGAGTATATGCTTCAACAAAAATTGCACAAGAGTGAATTAGAAATCTCTAATAAAATGTTCATTGGTAACCTAGCAAATACAGTATGTTATATGTTGTTATTAAGGGATTGACGACTTACTCTCTTACTCAGTGAGGGATGCCATCTAATTCCCAAAAAACTTTTGGAGTATTTTATGTAAATTATGATATACATTTTTACAAATATGAGCGGCACTTATTGGGAAAAATACTAGATAAATAATACTACAAGATATAGTACTTCAAAGAAATTTTCTTGATAATAATTAGTGAATGTTTGAGAATTAAGTACCTTTTAACGCTAAGTGATATAGTTATCTTGCATGTTGCAACACCATAAAATAAAGATTGGGGGAATCTTTTGGCTTTAAAAAGGAATTTTATGATAGCTAATGATGCAATTCGTCCTTAACTACATTTCTCCCCCACAACCTTTAAGTTAATGATGCTTATCATGCTATTGCTTAAGTCAAACTATAATGACTAAGGTGAAGGAAAAAGACATTTATGTCTAATTGAGGTATTAAGCACTAACGATTTACCAAGCAAAATGTTATTTACTAGGTTATTTTAATCTGTTTCATTACTGAAATCTTATCACATCGTCTATATATGTTGTGCAGGTTAGAAATAGGGGCAGAGTTCGAAGGGCAGAAGAGGGTTCGCCCCAATTTTTTGGCCAAAAATTTACACCATATATTCAAGATTTTTTTATGTTTATAATAAATGATGAATTTATTTGGTGAAAATTCTATTTCCGTCACTGGTAGGACATGTCACTGAGTTCGAAAATTTTGTTACAATATAATAGTTAAATAAAACGAATAAAGAAGCGGACTCATTATATATACAAGAGAACATGAAATTAGCTACGGAATTTGTCGGTAATCCCTAGCTAATCTGTCACTAAATAGCTCCTCCCTAATTATATTTTCTTATAATCTGTCGCTAATCCTTGGCTAAATGAGATTAGCATGAAATTTTGTCCGTCGCTAATACCTTATTTTCTATTAGTTATGAATTAATTAAACTTCGAGAATTTTTGGGTTATAATTTTTTTTTTTTTTTTTTTTTTTTTTGGCAAAGTGCTGGCCTTGGATACCCAACCTAATGAGTGCTTCATGATATATATTCATATCCAAAATCCAAAAAATGACCAATAGCCAATAGCCACCGACAGTTATAATTGTGCCACATTTCAAACACTCATCAATTGATATAAAAGACAATACCCCAGAAGAAAAAGAATAAAAACCCCTTGTGATTTTTGGCTTTTAGAGTGTGCATGTAATTGGTGGGTCCAAAAACAAAAAATATTTTGGCACTTTTAGTTCGAGTGGGAGTATTGAGGAAGAAGATTTATTGGATGGGTGAGATATCATCCATACAAATTGGGATACAAAAGGATCAAATATGATCAAAAAAGGCTTTGAAATTTTTAGTGGACTAAAGAGAAGTTGACAGTGAGCAAGAACAAAACAAATTGAGGTCCCTAACATATCTTTTTATTTAATTTTATTTTTCCTACCATTCGAAAAATTGATATGAGTTGAGCTTAAATAGAGAAATGATTCATATAACCGATTCCAACTTGTTTGAGACAGAAGTGTAGTAGTATTAGTTGTTTGTATACTCTTCCCAAAAACTGACATGATGGAACTTAAACAAAGAATTGAAGATTCATATCCGCAACTTGTTCGAGATTGAGGCGAAAGTAATAAAATTTAGTAGCAGTTAATTTGAACAACAAATGGTTAAAGTTGAAAAAAAATGAAGTATTTGACAAATGAGTTTGGAAAAACAGTATTTGAAAGTTGAAATTCTATTTTAGAATGAGTTTCACTTGAAGTTATATGAACTGAAAATTTTATTTGACTTGAAATACTCCTCAAACATTAATTTTTCAATAGTTCACAATAATTCGAATAAAAAACTCGGTATCTGCAAATTAATGATGATTAAAATTAAGCCATTTAATTTTAATAACTCTAGGAGGTACTCTATAATTGCTGAAACTTCATGGACCTATAATTAGTTCCAGCAGTCTACCTAAAGTAATGGACCAAATGTGCCATTTCAATATTATCTTTTGGGACAAAGAATCTAACCAAAAAATATAGTTTTTGTTTTATCTTTTACATGTATGTTGCATTGCATCAAGTTTCAAACAGCTTGGCCTGCTATTGCACTAGTTTTTGGTTGTATTGAAATTTCAGTCTTGTGAATAATCTTCTGTTAAATTAATCCGTAAATTAATTATACTTGAAGTCATCAATCATACACAGCTACAAAAAAATTTAATATCTGTCCCACTTTGATTTGAATAATTGAGAATCTTGGAGATTTTATATGGCTTCCCCACATGAGAACATTCAAAGAAAATAAATAATCAAAAAAGATAAATCCTAATATAGCCGTCCTATTTGAACTATGTATTAGCTCTAATGATGGACCCGTTATAGAATGTACATTTTGAATTTTAATTAATCTTTTTGATGAAATATTTTATCTCAGAAACCAATAATAATTTGCCATGTTAGTATATATTAGTAATTGTTTTTAAGTAGTAAGCATATGATTTAGGCTTCACATCACATGCCGTACTTATCAAACTTTTAAATATCGATTTTGAGATATGATTATGATAGGACTTATGAATAAAGACAAGACTTTTGATTTTTCTCTTCTTAATTTTTTTGGGAAGAAGATTCTTTCGACCATGTTAGAGAAATTTTTATTACGTTCTTCCAAAGTCCTTATTATATTTGATTGATTGTATGAATGCTACAATTTCAAGACCGTCACGTATCTCCCTCTTTTTATTATTTTATATTCGGAAATTTATTGGCTCGATTAATTCAGATTCAAGTTAGATAGACTCATAATAAAACACTTAGTAGGAATGTCATCAGGTGCCCGTTTGTAATGGCATAGTTTCAAATATATTCAGTTTTTTAAAATTATTTAAAGTATAACCCGCTGTTACTGTCCTCCATTCTTCGTTTTTGGTAAATTTTAAATCCCAAAATCAGACAATAATAACATATAAGGGATCAATTATAATGCTACTTTAAAAAATATGTCATTGACCTAGGAGTTTAAGTTTTTGCTTTGTATATACCATGCATCTCGCGTGGGTTCTTTAAAAGGAACAATATTGATCTTTATTCATCAAAGAAATATTGTAAAACACTTCTAAGCACATATTAGGAATGTTTATTCTGAATTGTTGAGTCTTTATGCACAAAGTTCATGTAAGAGGGAGAGTAATGCCAAGTTATAAACTTTATGCACAAAGTTCATGTAAGAGGGAGAGTAATGCCAAGTTATAAAGGTTATGCCAACTTTGATCTGAATTATCGAACTTCAAACATTTGAGTCTAAGATTAGATTTTGTATAGAGTTCCCAGCTTGAGGCCTTTTGGTCGAAAGTTCTCAAACTTTATCTTGAATATCTGAAGTTAGAAGCTAGCTAAGCCTTCAAATTTCAAATTTTAAAATTCAACTTCAGAAGGTCTAAAGTTAGGCTTGGCTATTTCCCTACTTTGTGCCGCAGTAATGAAGTTGAAAATTCAAACCCGTGATTTTTAAATTCAAATTTTCAGGTTTGAATTTGATTTGAAATGGCTAAATATTAAATATTTTTTATTGTTTGTCTTTTCTTTAAACAACAATCGCTCTTCATTCACATAGTTCAAACCCAATTTTTTTTATTGAGCATGGAGAAATTAAATCCGAACCATCCCACCACACTTCTCAGCGAGGACCATCACGTGTAATATTGTTAGACTCTATATTGAAGCTATAATATAGTAGTTAGTACTATAATAAAAAATTAAGCTATGAAATTCTAACATTACCAACATTGTTCTATTATATTTTTGCCCTTTTCTTCTATTCAAGGAGCCACAAGAAAATAAGTACATAAAAAATGTGTAACCATGGCCATATACAAGTTAATAAGACGCTTTACCTGCCCTTTTATAACTCCATTTTATTCTTTTAGAAAAAACTCCAATTTATTGTGTACATTTTGGTTGATACTTATTAATTAGTTTTCATTTTGGTTGATACTTATTAATTAGTTTTTTTTTTCCCCCTTTCTTGTTATTAGTTTGGTGTGGGTGATGACGGGGAAGGATAAGCATCCAAAAAGATAGGATTCTTTGATCCTCCAATATAATTTGTTGGTACATGAAGAATTTTTTATAACTATAAATGGGAATTTCTTCTATGAATTGGAGTAGGAGCTATTATTTGAATAATCAACAAAACTCCAAATTTTTTGTGTGACCACAAGCCTTTAAGATTTTATTGACGTGGCTGATAATGACTGATTAAAACCAGTTGAAAAATCAAAGGAAATAAATAAAAAAGTGAAAATTTTCTAGATTGAAATAGAGAAGGCCAATTTCAATTGTTCCACATGTACATATTTGTTTCAAGACGTTTTTGATGTAAGCTTATTTTGCAAAATCTTTTCAATTATTTTTCCTCACCTATGCTACCCCAAAAAGGTTCTGCCTAACAAAGCTTCCTTTAAATATTAATTTAATGTGATTAAACTTACTCTAAAGTTCACGAGTATTGGGAATCTTTTTGTAGAAGCCCTTAATATATCATAAACTCCTCACGGGTAGAATATATTATGAGTTAGGTAGGGTTCGTATTTCTTATTCTTTTTGAATATGTGATGCACAACAAATAAATTCTTTTTCTCAGGTACTCTTTATTTCGGTGTCGAAGAGAGATGAATTCGGAATTTGAAGTTTATGAGTTTTGAATAGTAGGATAGTACTTTAAGGAATGATTTGGTATGATGAATAAGTAAAAATAGTTATGGAATAAAAATTTAGTACCAACTTATTCTTTGTTTGGTTACTAATCATGGGATAAGCTATCCCAGGATTAAAAATAGTGCTGGGATAACTTATACCCATCAGAGGATGGAATAGTAATCATGGGATGACTTATCCTAGGATAAAATAGTAAAATTGACTAAAATAGCCCTGAGGTACTCAAAATCCTTTTTCTACTACATAAGTGGAGGGTATTTTTGTAAACAAATAACTTTTTCTTAAAAGTTATGCAATGCATGTTACTGTTAATATAACAAACCAAACAATCAATAAGAAATAATATCAAGATAGCTAATCCCAACATAAATAATCCCAGTATAACTTATCCCAACATAATTATTCCCATCATAACTTGAGTTCAAATCAAACGACTCCTAAGTGTTTGTAACTGAATTCTAAATTTAAATTTTGTCCTTCTTGATGGATTTTTTAACAGAATTTGAACAAAAACTTATTGGTTCTCCCGAATCAGTAACTTAAATTCTACATCAGTCCTTGATGCCGGATGCAACTCTTTGGCAGCGATGTCATTTGAAACCAATAATTTCAAAGCGAAATATATATGTAAAAATCAACTAAAATTTGAATAAGTATTATACATGATAAAGTATAACGAGTTCAATACTAAAAACGTTAAACGTTTTTACATTAAGGTTAAATCTTTGATCTGCATTGGCTATTTATACGACCAACTTGCCAATAGATCAATTTTTTTTTTAAAAAAAAATTTTCCCTCGATATTCGGTGCTCGCTTTGGTATTCTGATTAATCTGAATTCACGCCGCATAAAGATCATCAAAGGTGGAAGCACACTCAACAAGGATTTTTCCATTCCTAAATAGCAAACCCGAGACCTTTTATCAAGGGTGGAGTCATGTTACACATCCCACCACAACTAGGGTAGATGATCAATTTCCATTTCTCTTCTTTCTTTAAGCACAAACAACCCCCCCCCCCCCCCCCGCCCCGCGCCCCACCCTAACCCTCTCTTTTTTTTTTTTTTTTTCTTTTCTTTTTTTTTTTGTTATGATTTAGGATCTAGAGTTTTCTACTTCCTCCTCACCTATTAGAGTATCTTCATATAATGGTTTAACATCAATAATGTGAAAGCTACAAATTTAATATCTGGCCCGACCTTGGTTCAAATAATTGATGAGAACTGGAGATTTAGGCAAGGTGGACACACGAGAGCGATCAAAAAATTAATTAACAAGAAAAATCCTAAATTTGCCGTCCCACATGAAACTATATTTGGCCCTAATAATGGACAAATCGTGGACAAATTATAGGAGAGGGCATGTACATTTTTTTAATTTAGTAATCTTTTTGAATATTTTGCCATGCTAGTATTAATAATTTTTTCAACTAAAAAAATATAAATTATGGACTTTAGAGACATAAACATGATATAATACAATTACCATTACGTCTCAGTCCCAACCAGCAATTGCCATTTTCTACTATTTGATTTCTGAGAGTGATTCTTTGTGTCACGCTAAAAATTGTTAAAACGTTGCTTCAAAGTCCCTATCATATTTGATTGATTTTTCACAGTTATGCAATTTGTGAATCAGTACAAAATAGAAAATTGACTTTCAAGAAAACTCGTAGTCATAAATAGGGATGAGAAAAGACAATTCTAGTGAGTAACTCAAACAAAATGAAAAGAAGAAGAAAACACAAAACTCTAAATTGAAGATCTTGCAACCAAGGGCCAAAAAAAAAAAAAAAATGAAAAAGAAGAAATTTGATAAGATTCCTCATGTAAACTTATGTTTTATTATACATTTATACCTACTTTCTTACCTATAATTCCATTTCAACTTTTTTAATAGGAAAAAAAAATCCCTTTCTCCACCTCGCTCTCAAAAAAAAAAATAAAAAATCTTCATGAATATATAATTGTAAATAAAATCTAACACCGCAATTGCACATCAATATCATTCTTTTTGTTTTCCATTAATAAATGGAACTCAATACATAAACCAAATAATGCAATTGAATTCATCTTGCCGACCAAAAAGGAAAAAAATGATGCAATCATATGGTCACCAAAAAGAGGAAAGTATTATATACTCCTTCCGATTTAATTATGTGACTTTGTTTATTTAGACACTGAAATTCACGAAGAAAAAAAGCGACCTAAAATTTGTAATATTAAACAAACTGTTTACACAGACATACATGAGACTATTGCGGTTATCAAAGCATGCCATTAAGGATAATATCAAATTTTTAAATATAAAAATGTATATTATTCTTTTAGTACAGATTAATAAGAAATTAACGTGAAACAAAGGGATTACACAACAGTGGTAAGTTGGTGTGCATTTTAATAATACCAAAAGTGGTAGTTGTTGTGGATAAGTGACTAATAATCAGTATACTTTGAGATAACAGAATAATAAGCTCAAAAGCACAATATAAATGATGTAATAGCATGGTCCAGAACCTTTAAATGGATGTTATACAAGACAAGTACAGAATAATTGTTAGGTAAAGAGTTCTTTTCTATTAGTCTTTTGCTATTATCATCATTCTAATCTTTATGTGGATATCATTTTTTTCCCTTTTAGTGCATTTTTTTTCTTCTTTTTTTATTTGATTTTTTATCCATATTGTTTACCAAAAATCTTTTATTATTATTTTTTCATCCAAAAGGTCCCCTACAATCCACTAGCACTTCTTTTATCACGTCACCACATACTTAGAGGTTCGATTTAAAAAGATTATACATTCTGCCCAATCTTTTACTTTGTTATTTATTTATTGTTTTGGTAAGAGGTAGTTTTTTTCTAGTATTTTTGGCAAGAGGTTTTTAGGGGAAAGTCCTTGAGCCAAGAGTCAATATGAAACAACCTCTCTACATTCCAAGGTAGATGTAAGATCTCTATACGCTCTACTCTCCTCAAACCCCGCTCGTGAGAATATACTGGATATGTTAAAGATATGTTACAAAGTAATGGAAGAGAATTTGTTAAAGATATTTTACACTTTTCCCTCATTGGTGCTGTAAAGGTTCTCAAAGGGACTAAATGGTCATTGGCCATTTCATCTATTGCCTTAAAGATTCGAATTAAATATTCAAATTCTCTATGTAGTATCAACTAAAACTTTGGTGAGCATAATATATTTTTTCACGAGAAAATTACACTGTATGTTAATTGGAACAACAATGCTTTCAAAATTGACCCATTTTTTTAATTCTTACAAAAATTGTCCGAAATTTTGTTTTTCTCTCTCTCTCTCTCTCTCTCTCTCTTCTCCGCCTTCTTATATGTTTGTATATGTTGGTATATGTTGATATAAGTGTCTGTATATGTATGTATATATTTGTATATTTTGAGCTATTTTTTGTAATATAAGTTTTGGATTATTTTTTTACAATTCAGATGACCAACTTGTATATTTATGAAATTTTCCCTAATTTCACAATTGCTTTCTCTTCATGTTCTCTACCACTCCACTTTAAAACAATAAAAACAAAAAGATCATATCCACATGTAATGATATAAACACCTTAAAACTAGATTACACGTCAAGTCCTTCATCAGATATATAAGGTTTTTTTTTTTTTTGGGGGGGGGGGGGGAAGGGGCGGGGGTGGTATAAGGATTTTCAAAGGAGTCCTTTAAATAATGAGTTACTCCCACATTAACAGTGTATACTCAAATTCTTTCACAAAGTGTATAATCATTTAATTGACCTCCATTTCAAAGTCAATAATTTGCTCTATTGTTATATTGTTAAAGTTGTTTTAGTGAAGTGCATGTGGCCCCACATTTTTTTTCTCTCTTTCACAGAATTGTCAATATACCAAATGTTTTAGCTGTATGATTTTTCATGTTAATAATTTATTGTTTTATGCTTTTACACAACGTTACCATGCTGGTTTGAAGTAAAATAATTAATGGTTTCTAAAAGCTGTTCAATGATTGCTTGAAATTGGAAAAGAACATATTAATACTGATCAAATCTCAACTACAAAACAAAAAAAAAAAAAAGAAGTTACTACAATCAATTATCATTTAGACATAAATGTAAACGTTTTACATGCACAAAGTTGCTCAACAAAGCTCCAAGAATGAATTGCAAACCAACAAAAGATCAAACTCTTGATCCAATGTCCATTTGTTTAGCACTCTCAAATACATACGAAAGGACACTCTTACGGCAAATGTGTGAACAAAGCATTAAAAAGAATAAGGAAAGCAATGCAAGCACCCGATAGAATAGTCGAGTTGCATGCAAGCTGATGCGGATACAGCCGTTAAAAAAAATAAAATAGCAGAACCAAATAGGTCTCTTGATGACAAACCCCAAATGTTATATTCCTTTTGTATATAGGTTACAACATAATGTATACACCCTTTAATTAACAAATACATGACTTCAATGAACACAAACTCAGATACACTGATCAAATCAAAGAATCAACCTGACTGCTGACTTTCAACCAAAAAACCAAACTTCAAGCAGGCATCACATAATCGTAAAAATAAAACTACCAAGAGCTATGGTCATTGAGAGAAAAGCAAGACGTAAAAATGCTACATACACAATCCAGGCAATATGTACCTATAAAAGTAGGTTGCTCTGGCAAGAAACATGTCAAATGAATGTCCAGAACTGCAAGAAATAGATAGCGCACGAGGCCATTTTGTTCTCAATGCAGGCTCTAGAAGAGATCGACTTTCCTTTTGTTCATATCTTGTTTCCATTTAGGCAACTTGTAGAATGCTTCTTTTTTCATACCAAGTACAGACACAAATTCCTCATCCGAAAGATAAGCCTGAAAGAGACAATCAGAAAAGCAAGATGGAGCTCATAGCAGTTGTGAGATTTAAATGTATTCACAATGTTGGCTTCTGATTTGACTGATTTTATGGACTTGTTAGAATCGTTTGCTATGGAAATTTATACAAGCCCAAACTTTTGTATTTCCGTCAGTACCATCGTGGTACTGAAAGTTGAATATAAGTTTCTATATATATACACCATTATTTCTGAAGAAAAAGAAATGAAAGAACCAAAAATGCTTGAGCTACAAACCTCTCTCCGCTTAAAATCAATCCCAGTGACAGGATTGTCAGATTTAGCCTTCAGCTGTTCATAACTAAATATGGCCTGACCACTTTCATTGCCACCCTCATCCTGCTCTGGTTCTGGCTTCAGTTCTGACCCATTAGTCTCTTCGGGCTCAACTATCTCCTTAGGTTCTGAAGCTTTTTCAGAATCTTGGACGTCAGCAGTAGAAAGATCACTTTCTGCTTTGGAAAAGTAAGCATCAAGGTTTCTCAAACTACTCCAAGAACAGAGCTTAAAAGGTAATTTTGAGTAGAATGATTCGATTTTCCATATAAACTGTCAAATATCACTTTTCATGCAACCAATATTTCCCTCAATATCATTAACTGACAGCATAAGCACATTAACTAGCTATCATAATATAATACATGCATAAATAGAACCATCAACATAATTTATGCATGCATGCACAAACACATAAATTATGAATTAAGGGGTCATTTCACTGTTGGTTAGCAAGTGAATTATTCATGTATTAAAATCAGCATATCTAGTACCATGTTTGGTAGCATTTTAATTGCTATTTCGAAAATGAAACACATCCAGTACGGTGTTTGGTTACCAGTTTACAGTGCCCCATAACTAATCAAGTTATGAGTCAATTTATGTATTATTTTATGTAGATAGAAGATGAAATAACTAATACATGAATAATTAAACCATAAGTAATCACTGCAAAACTAATACTTGCATAACTCTAACCACCAACCAAAAGACCCCTCAAAGCACAAGATTTCAGAAAAGAAATGATTTTGAAGCTGGCACAATATCTGTTGATCCAATAATCGCAAGACTCACAAATGGAGAATACACCGAAAGCTAAAAGCAAGAGGAAGAGAAAAAAAGATTTTTATACCAGGAGCGCCAGAGTCTACTGATCGGACAGGAGAGCTTCTGGTTGATCGGACAGGTGAGCTTCTGTTTGATTGGGCAGGAGAACCACCCTCACTAGACTGCTTTTTCTCAGCTGTAAGAACACCAGATAATGCAGCTATTGCAGCTGCTCTTTGTGAAGCCGAACTTGCTCCAGAAGGCCTTGGTGCAGAACTAGATTTTGGAGGAGACGGGGAACTGAATGCATTGTTCAAAGCAGCTAAGGCTGAAGCCCTTTGGGTTGGCCCACCTGATCCATTTGACCTTTGCTGGTTCTGAAATAAAGAGAAGGCTGCTAGCACATTGGAATTTTTTTTGAACATTTGAGATTTAATGCTTTCCACATTTGGTTGACAATGACAGAATCAACCCTTAACAATTACTTAATAACCATGAAATCGACACTGACTATTCTACATGTGCGCATTCTTTAAAAGTTCTCTTAATCTGAAACATTTTGATACCCAAATATCCTTTTTAATTTTTTTGGTAATTGTGGTTCCTTGTCCAATTCAAGGATCTTTTCTTTTTTTATATCACTTACTTTTTGCTTTTCTATTTAACCCTTGTGTGTGAGGGCTCTAATATGATCCTAAAGAAAACCCACACAGAGAAAAGATTCTTCATTACGCTTACAGAATGGCCAGCTTAGACAGGAATAAGTATAGTGTCACATATGCTACATTGGTATCTAAAAGGAATTATCAGTTACACGATTAAAAGATATCAGTAGTCTTAAGATAACAGAAATGAGAAAACATTTGCAAATACGAAATAAATTGAGCATAAACCCATCTTGCCTTTGATAAAATCAAGCAATTACCTCTGAAGCATGACCAACCCCAAAGAGTAGCATAACCTTCTTCTGGAATGAGTTTCCATGGGCCTGGTTAAATAAAATAGGTCGGTTAGGGCGAAATACAGATCATAGAATTCTTTAGAGGTGGGAAAAACATTTTGAGATAAGATGAGATCGATATGTTACAACAACAAATATTGTGAAAGTAACTTTGTCTTCAACAGTGAGAAAGATGAAGCTTCAACATGTTACTTTAACCCCTACTTCAAAGCTATTGACAGAGATCTTTTTTCAAGTGAAACCATTCAGTATCTTGTAAAAGACAGTTTACGATAAGTGCATGATTTTGGTTTAAAGATCAGAAAGAGGTATTCAAATGTGTTGTCAGTTTGTTGCTAGCCGTTGTTCAAAAACATACATACATATATATATATACATATATATATATATATAGAAACACTGCTAAAATTTCTAGTAATCATCAAAGCTGAAAGGTTTCAGAGTAAGAGGAAGGTGTTTATCAAAATGGTAATTGAGTTCAGCCAATAAATACGATACCATAGAACTTATCAATTCGATGTAAAATTCCACCTTCTCTACCCCATCCTCTCCGAAATCATAAAAGAAATATATAAATAAAGGATGACTAATGGAACTCTTCTATGACATCAACATAATGTCCACGAGTTCATGCCAGAAGGGCTGATAATGACAACCAGACGAGAGAGTTAGTCACGTACACTAGCTTTTGCAGGATCCCATGAGAAAAATGTTGTAAAGAAGCAAGGCTCATTTCCTTCAGTGACTTTATAGAGTGGAACATTTGGTGATAATCCTTCCAAAGATGCAGCCAATTCTACGTATTTCTGTAATCATATTAATGGATTAAAATGTAAATTAGGAAATATGCTTACATAATAGTAAATGCCTATAATAGCCTTGCATATTACCTGTCCAATGTCAAAAGCGCTCTGCTTTTCTTTGGAGTCTGCTGACTGACCAACCCAAACAAACACCTCAGCATGTGTGTCGAGTAGTAAGACATCCTCGGTCAATAAATCATCTTGAGCGAAGTTGTAGATTTCTTCAACCTATCAAGTGAATAGAGAACAAATCTAAGAACACAAAAAAAAAAAAAAAAAAAAGGAGCTGAGCAGAAATCGAGAGATTTCAAATTAATATTACAGGGCATTACCTCAAATTTTCCTGGATATCAACATGATAACATAGAAATCATTAAGAGTTTGTTAGCAGATGGAAGCAATCCTTATTGCAAATAAGAAAATCAAAAGAATTATAGGATAATGGATGTACCTCCTTTATTAAATGAATAAGCAAACAAGTGGGGATCCCTCGAGACTTCTGGAGTCACTTTCTTGCTGGTATAACTTTGTTTTCCTCCAAGAGCAAACCAGAAAGCTGAGCTCTCTGTTCCTTCTTTAGTGTGTTTCACTGCCGCTCCTGGCTGAAGTTACATAAAAAATAAACTACATTAGTCCAGTGCAGGCACACTAGGACAAACATGACAGCTATCGGTTGGAGATATCTTCTTCAAAATTTCAGAGTGGATGTCAATATGCATGTGGACACATTAATTACACAACCGGTAAAGAGCACAAAACAGAGCTATGCATGATTTACATAGGGTTCAAATCCCCCAATCCATAAAGGGCAGCCCGGTGCATGAAGCATCCCACATTAGCAGGGCCCAGGGAAGGGCCGGTACTCATCGGAGTAGATTATCACCCTAAGCACTCAAAATGATGAGAATTGCCAGATAACAAATTCAAGCAATTTTTAGCATTAAGAATTCACTCATTCGCTGTAGACATTTATATAATTTATTTTCACTATTATTAGTTCTATATCTAGAGGAACTCACAAAACTCAGTGGAGATCTTCTTGAGATCAGAAATTTAAAGTCCCGTCCAAGTGTTTCAATATTTCAAAGTGAAACCATGAGCAATTTATCAGGAGTACTTAAAAGATTGGCTAATTAGAAAGAGAATAACCGGGTAAAAAGTCAAATAATTTTTTCCAATTTCAAAAAACTCTCACCTTCAAGAATTCTGCAACCTTTGCTGCTAATTGCTGCTGCTCATAAGTACTCTGGTTACCGTGCCAACTGAATAATGAAGTGCCGGATTGCAGAAGAAAACACTCATTAGTGTTCAGTGAACTTGGCACCTGATATAGTTTAGACACAAAAGGAGCATATTAGACTCGAGTTCCCGTCTCCCAAACTTTATCACTACAACTAGTGCATGCAAAGAACACATTTGACGAAAGAAAAAGACCATATATCACTATATAAGGCAGTAGAGAGCCCACACTGAGCCAGCAGATAGAATAAAGATTGAAGTTTCAGTAGTAGAGGTGTTAGGACTCGAAGAAAGATTGTATCAACCTGGAGAGTAGCTACCCGTCTACCTAAAAACAGGTTGACTTATCGTATGAAGTAACATCAACAAGAACAGTAGATAGGAGAACATGTACTGTGCGAACAAAGCATATTATCTGCTTCGAATACTAAAAGAAGAAGAAAAAAGGTGAAGGTCCACAAGCTCACAGCATCCACTTGAACGGCTTTGTTATTGTGCACAGAAGTTCCGGATAACTGGATAAGTGCAACTGAATCAGCAGTATAGGTTTCATCATTCAAGCCTTTGTCAGCAATATAGTTTTTGTAGCCAGAGCTCAAACCACCCTGAGGAAAATCAAAATTCATCAGGGCTATTGATGATGTAAATCAAGAACTGTAGCATCATCAGCATGCATTATGCTGTATGAAGAGGTACCTTAAGGACCAACATGGGCTGGAAGATTGCAACAAACTGTGGAGGTTCTTTCCCTTGAAACACCCGACCCTGTATAATGTTAAATGTCAAATTAAAACCTCACCAACTTTTGAGAGACAACCAATATGTGACAAGTAATACCAGCACAGGTCTTCCTTTAAGTGAATTGCACATTGTAGTGGCCAATCGAGCAGCCATGATTTGGTCCTCCTGTATCAGAACACATGACTTTTATCACATATGGAAACTGGACAAGGATTTTAGACTCATTACCTATCTCCAACAAAGCACAAAGACGGTTCACAAACTAACAAAAGGGTACTAGATGAAAGCACATGGCTGGTTTTTTAGTCCCTTCAATCTTACCTTGACCCCTTTCCCCGGTGGAAAAGATCGAAATATGCAAGCATTTCAAACTAAACCAAATAGTATTATTGCAGTATATTACTCATTCCTTGAAGTGACATTTTTACTACACATCTATTTAAGATCACATCTACCTCACTCTAATGCATAAATCATGTTTTCGGTAAGATTTCTCTTATAAATATCTCCATGCTGGTCAAATAGAAGAATAGTTCACAAGAAAGTACAAACATATGAGAATCATTTACACAATTGAATCATTTTTTTGGTTTCCTTTCCCTTATTCACCGGGTCCATGAAGACTAGATCACAAGCAAGTTGAGATAAATGAAAACTATAAGTTTAGATGCATGGCATATCAAGTTAATCATCAAATAAAAGTTCTGAAAAAACGATACATGGACCCTTGATTTGCAGTGACGATCCGCTTTACCTCAATACTATCCTTTCCAATCCACCAACATAGATAGTAATCGTCTCTCCTTTCATGAGAGTGGTAGTTGTAGAGAACCACATAGCAATCTCCACTGTAGAATTTACCAATATCTTCTTTTGGGACAGGTGTCTTTGCACTACCATTGATGCGCCATACCTAATAAATCTCATGTTTTTAGTAAAATAAGCTGATTAAATCAACACGTATTGTTGAAGAAATGGAAATAAGGGTGCTGATCGGACCTCTAGTTTTCCACCCCCTTCAAGCAGCGGAGGCACTTCCTCAATTACAGGAGCACTTTTGCTGGCACCTTTGACGCCAACACCTTGTTGCTTCAGCAAAGCTGTAAAGATGGGACAACTTAGAACTACTGGCAACAAAACAACATTACAATTCTTCACAAGTTAAGAAAAAATATACCTGCTACTTTTCCTCTCCCCTCTTCAGGGGCAGGTGCAGATCCTGATGGCCAAGAGTCGAAGTTGGACTTGAATGAATGGCTTTCATAACCTTGAATAACCCGGGTTACACGTGTTGCCTTGGGTCTATTTTGAGAGACAAGATATTCCTGGGGATATCACAAGCTATTTAGCCACTAGAAATCATATCAAATAACTAACATGTGGATTAAACAATTCTACCTCTGCAGTTTGAATGGCAGCTTTCCTCTCCTCCAGTTGAGTTACACGGCCAACCCAAACAAATACCTCAGCACCGCAATCCAAAAGATAGCATTTATTGTTTTCCAAGCTAGACTTTGAAAGTTCACCATCTACAGGACTGACTTGACCATCAGCGATACTGCAAAATGAGGAAGCAATCAGCTTCAGCACCAACACCAGCAAAAGGTTGATATACAAAATCCAGTGATGAGAAAGTAGCAAGCATAAGGGCATTGCAATTGACATAGAAATGGAAAACACGAGAGAATTAATTAGACCAGTTCAACTTCAAGCATAAAGATCTTCTACCATGAAGAAGTCATGTGGACCAGTTATAGGGGTTAATTAGACCAGTTCAACTTCAAGCGTTAAGAATGACTATTTTGTTTTGCGGGGTAAGCAGGGCTTCTTGAATGGGATAGCTTCAAGGCACCAAAGGCTTGAATGGCTTTCAGCACGACATTCACCCAGGAAACAAAAATCATATATTCCATCATGCATAAATCAACAGAAGGCAACAATACCTGCAAAGTTTAGGAGGTGTCTTCTCGGGGACAATATCATCTTCAGTAATAACCTTTTTGCTAATTGGAGCAAATCCACCAAACAAAACCCAGAATGAACCAGAATCAGATTCAGCTTGCAAATTTCCATCATCTGAGATATACAATGGAAAGTATGAAGGAGTAGTCAAGCCCAGAGGCATGTCACAAAAATTTAGGAAAGTAACAAAAGAGTGATATGCTGCACTGGATGCCATATATGACGAATAGACATACACATTGACTCTATCCAACCCAATCGGCATAGTGTTGACATCATAATGATAGATCATTCCCCCTTTAGCTTACTAAGTTTAAATGTATGTTCCCTATCTTCATTGATCAAGCCTTTTCGTGGGTGTAAGCAGTTTAGTTCCACCTTTTAGTTGAATCAAATGATTCTCTCCCACAATGTTATTAAACAGTTGCTTTTCATATTAAAATACACTTGAGAACGATACCAAATGCTAAGTATTAGTTGCAAAAAAGTAGAAACTATATAGAACAGAACTAACTAACGGCAGATAACCTCTCCAGTGATCAGATTCAAACAAGGACAGTCAAATTAGGATAAAAGGGATGCAGAAATATATTCGATTTGAGCCACTTCTTTTTAATTTTCCCAATGTTATTAAACAGTTGCTTTTCATATTAAAATACACTTGAGAACGATACCAAATGCTAAGTATTAGTTGCAAAAAAGTAGAAACTATATAGAACAGAACTAACTAACGGCAGATAACCTCTCCAGTGATCAGATTCAAACAAGGACAGTCAAATTAGGATAAAGGGGATGCAGAAATATATTCGATTTGAGCCACTTCTTTTTAATTTTCCATGGCTTGTACGTACCAACAATTGCAACATCACACGTCCCCTCATGATATTTTTCCTTCAAATACTGAATAACTTCTAATGATTTGGCCCTTTCCTGGATATTGGAGTTTGCACCATTGAACTGATATATCTTGTCTTTAGTGTCCAGAATGAACACATCATCATGATTTAGAGAGGACCGGGAGAACGGGACCTGACAACATTTTCAATTCAGTTATAATCAATTCAAACACAATTCAAATGAAATACATAACTCCGGAAGATCTCGCACATAAGTTGTTAAGATGTACCTGCTTCATCCTGACAACTCGTTTACCCTTGCAAATATACAGCCTTGTTTCAAATTCTTCCTCCTCTGGCGTCTTGAATCCAGATGCAACACCACCCTCCAGAGGTATAATACATGGTTTAAAGTATGACAAGAATTTGTCAGATTCATGACCTTGGATTTCTCGATGTTGTACAGCTCGCCCTCCAAGGACCACATCAAGCTCCATTGTTTTGATAGCTGCGGTTCCAGCTTCATCCTAACAAAGCATCAATTTTTTTAGGAAACGGAAAAGTAACATAAGTTGGATCTGTAAGGAAGAATGACACTAAGTTCATACCTGACTAGTATCCTTTCCAAGCCAGAAGTGTATATCATACACATAAGCACCTCCCTTTCCTGAAGTTGTCTGAAATTTAAAATGCAAAGTATTCCAGGACTATGATTATGTCACTCTCCATCAATGAACTCAACAAGCATAAAACATTTCCATAAAATAACCAAAAACTTAAATATCAGTATGTACCTGCAAGATGATGTATGAATCACCGGAGTAAAATTTACCATAATCGGATTTTGGCATAGGGACTGGTTGGAAATCCTCAATTCTCCAAATTTCAGTCCCTCTAAATAAGGTTAAGTTGAAAACTGAACTTCAAAATTTTCTAGCAGACCAAGTTACACTATAAACAATTAAGATATAATTACAAAAACTAGTAAGCAGTCAAGAGTAGCTAAACACTTTCCAGCTTCTGGTACAAAACCATTAAATAGCAGGAATTCAAGAAATACCAGCGAAACCAAACTCAGCTAAGGATACACTCTTTGACCTGCACCCTGAAATGCAGGATCCAAAACTTTCGCAGAGCTAGACATTGTGCAAAGTCCTCCTTGTTACCACTTCTTTCAACAAAGGAAACTGGAATGCTGAACGTCCTAACCTCAGCTATTTCAATATGACCAAACCAACTGTACAATGGAAATGAGTCATCAGTATTTGTGGAATATAGTCCAAATTGATAAATGCAACAAAACAAGGAAAGTCATTAACGTTTACAGTAGCAGAGCAGAATGAAATCTTCATAAGAACATATATATATATATATATATATATATATATATATATATATATATATATATATATATATATATATATGGGAACAAATCAATCTTCACAACAGAGAGTTCTTCACGTTTGAAGCCATGATACAGCTTCTTCAACTTCCCAATGTTAATTCCATAAAACTGATTTAGAAGCTAGATATCATACTACAACAAGAAGTACTACTACTATGCGTCAGACAAGTTGGAATCAACTACATGAATCCTCACCGACCAAATTTTCCCGTTTAAGCTCAACTCATTTCATCATCATACCAAAAAAAAAAAAAAAAAAGCGAAAATAGACTAAATATATATAAATCTATGATAAGGTCAAAATAGTCCTACAAAAGCAAGAAGCTCAAAATCAACGTACTAACAACACTAAAATAATTTACATTACTTGATCAAAAAAAAAAAAAAAGACTAAAACCTATTCTTAACTGGTAGATATCACCTATATTGATCTTTGTCTTCCATTGTAACCTATATTTAGCTAAGTCTTGATTTCAAGATATTGCAAGTCTTTTGAGACAATTTCCTTCCATGTGATTTTAGATCTACCTCACTCCCTTTAAAAACCTCATTCACCATAGTTTCACGCCTACAGACAAGTGATACATAGGTCGACTCGGGGAATGACCAAACCATCTCAAATCCCCAATGCGTGCTACTTGCACCTTCTTGAGAATGTGCTCATTTTTAATCTTGTATGACTGCACATCTATCTTAGCATCCGCATCTTTACAACACTCATCTTAGGGATATGATGGACTTTCAAGCACAATTCCATTTTCCCTTCCAAACTTGACAAGCTTGGAATTCTTGGATTTGTCTTTAAATGTCTTGTCAGGTACTATTCTTAAGTCATTGGAAAAGCTCTCATACCTTAAAAGCATCAATGTCTCATTTAATGTTTTAGATGTTGAAATACCTAGTAGTGGTGTATTTGCAAATTCCACTTTGCAATCATTTCTTGGGAACAAAGGTCTATGTGGAATGCACATACTGGAGATTCCTGTTTGTGCTATCACAAATCCTGAACAATAATCAAAATCTAAGGAACTTGTGTTAAAAAATGTTATTCCAGTGGTTACTTCATCATTACTGATATTCTTGTTGGTTTCAATTTGGATAATGAAACAACAGAAGAAAGGAAAGTCCAAAAATGTGGAAAAGGAACTGGAGATCAGGACTTATCAATTGATATTTTGTCACGAGATTCAACGAGCAACAAATAGATGGATCAAATTCAATTGGTGTGAGAAGCTCTGGCTCCGTGTACAAAAGCACATTATGTAGTGGAACTATGGTAGCCATAAAGGTTCTGGATTTGGATAATGAAGAAGTATGCAAGAAATTTGATATCGAATGCGAAGTGATGAGAAATGTTAGGCACAAAAATCTTACAAAGAAGAGTCCTTCTTGAATCTCCTTTTCCACGTCTTTGGACTTCCCTTTCTTCGGTCGTTTCCTTATCCAAATTGAAACCAACAAAAATATCAGAAATGATGAAGTAACCACTGGAATAACTTTCAATTTCGTTTCATCTTTGCACATTATAATGCAAGGGAAGGAAATTAAAAGGTGAACATACTTTTCTTATATTTTGTGGACTTTCTTTTTACGGAAAAGGGCCAAATATACCCCTCGTTATACTTTGGGTCCAAATATACCCCTACCGTTATACTATTGGCTCAAATATACCCTTCCTCCGTTAAAGTTATTCACCTTGGACATCCTATCCTACGTGGCAGTGATATTTGATGAGGTGGATGCCACATGGCATTGCCACCTCATCACCCCTAACCCATCTTCTTCCACTACTAAAATTTCCACCCCTCCGCCACCATTGCCACCATTACCACCATATAGTTAGAGGAAAAAAAGGACTTACTATTTAATTTTTTAAAATGGGATTGAAGAATTGAATCATATTGTTCAACTATTGCTTTTATTTCACCTAAAATTCTGCAGAAAATAGCATATTGGAGCTACTATACCCATGTCTTCCTATAATATTTTTTGTAATTATCAGTTTTACACTTCTTGTAATAATGTCAAACCCCACAGTGGTTCTTTTAAAAATAGCTCGTTTTCTCAATCTTGGTCAAATAGGCCACACGGGCCATCTTATTTTCACAAGAATTCTCAGTTTGGAAGAAGCAATTTTGTTATTTTCAAGGCTTCTGATTCAACAACTAACAGAAAACAAGTAAAGGTAACCCTTTTTTTGGTCGTAGTTTGGCTTTACCTTTATAAGAAAAGGATTTTTTTTTTTTTTTTTGCGAATTTTATTCTCTGCTGGATTTGAATTTGATTTTTCTTGATTTTTTTCTTTCTTTTGAGTACTGAGTCTATAAATTTCAATAGTAAGTCCTTTTTTTTCACTAACTATATGGCGGTAATGGTGGCAATGGTGACGGAGGGGTGAAAATTTTAGTAGTGGAAGAAGATGAGTTAGGGGTGATGAGGTGGTAATGCCACGTGGCATCCACCTCATCAAATATCACTGCCATGTAGGATAGGATGTCCAAGGTGGACAACTTTAACGGAGAAAGGATATATTTGAGCTAATAGTATAATGATAGGGGTATATTTGGACTCAAAGTATAACGAGGGGTATATTTGACCCTTTTCCCATAGTACAGGGGTATATTTGGCCCTTTTCCGTTCTTTTTATGGCTAAATGGCTTTTTGAAGGAGGAGTCCCGACTCTTCCTTGTACAACCAATTCTCAAGACTCTCGTTGGGCATATATTGCAGAACAAAGGCTCTGATATAGTCACTAGAACAAGTAGGAATCATAGTGACAAGATTTTTATGCCTAACATTTCTCATCACTTCACATTCAATATCAAAACTCTTGCATACTTCCTCATTTTCCAACTCCAAAATCTTTATGGCCACTACAGTTCCACTAGATAATGTGCCTTTGTACACAGAGCCAGACCTTCCCACACCAATTAAATTTGATCCATCAAAATTATTTGCTGCTCATTGAATCTCATGATAAGAAGTCATTTGATAAGTCCTACCTCTAGTACCTTTTCCATGTCTTTGGACTTTTCTTTCTTCTGCCGTTTCATTATCCAAATTGAACCCAATAAAAATATCATTAATGATGAAGTAACCACTAGAATAACAATTTTTAGTAGAAGCTCCTTAGATTTGGATTGTTGTTGGGATTTGTGATAGAACAAAAGGAACCTCCAATATGTGCATTCCACCTAGACCTTTGTTCCCAAAAATAATTGCAGAGTGGAATTTGCAAACACCATATCTGGGTATTTCACCATTGATACTTTTAAGGTATGACTTACGAATAGTACCTGACAAGACGCTTGAGGACAAACCAAGAATTCCATGCTTATCAACTATGAAAGAGAGAATGGAATTGTGCCTAACAATGAATTGTTCGATAGGTCAATAGACTTCAAGTTTTGGATGTCACCGCATTTGCTTGGTATCTTATCCGAAAACGGGTTACTAGAATGATCTAGTTCTACAACGGCCTTCAGTCCTCCATAAGTCCTCCATATCTGGTGGAACTTCTCCCTCGATATAATTTCATGACACGATGGAGAATACCGCTCATTTTCCAAAGGCTTGAAGGAAACTTTGAAGATGATTTGTTAGAACTCAAACAAATCGCTTGTAGCGTGCTAAGATTTTCTAAACATTCTGGAATGATCGAGGATGCAGAGAAGCATAGTCACGTCATGTCAGCAACATTGCGTGCTTCTTAACTGAGCTGCCTTATATCCCAATCTAAGCATCAACTAGTACACCTCAATCCCTAAATAGGCTGGGATCAGCTAAATGAATCGTTAATAGCCCTTCCGCTCCATAAAACTCAATAATCAGTCCGTTAATATCAAATTAAGGATTCTCTACTCGTCAAAGAAAACAAAACTAGGGGTTAATTGAAACTAAAAGGAGTTATTGTAAACATATAAATTCCTCAGAGATAATGTACACCAGAAACTAATGATCTATTGCAAGATCACCCATTTGACAAATTTAAACAAAGAGTTCACCCATTATCAAATAATGGAACATACTCATCAAAAATTCAATCTGTTCAACCAAAAAAAGTCAAAATGATCATTCTTCAAAAACCCCATTTCACAAATTTAAACAAAGAGTTCACCTAATAATCAAATAATGGAACATACTCATAAAAAATTCAATATTTTTAACCAAAGAAAGGTCAAAATGATCATTCTTGAAAACCCCATTTCGCAAATTTAAACAAAGAGTTAGCCCATAATCAAATAATGGAACATACTCATCAAATATTCAATCTTTTTAACCAAAGAAAGGTCAAAATGATCATTCTTGAAAACCCCATTTCACAAATTTAAACAAAGAGTTCTCCCATAATCAAATAATGGAACACACTCATCAAAAATTCAATCTTTTTAACCAAAAAAAAAGGTCAAAATGATCATTCTTGAAAACCCAATTTTACAAATTTAAACAAAGAGTTCAACCATAATCTACCTGGATCAAACAAAATTCTACATATCAATTAATCAAATGCCTCAATAACTCAAAAGCTAAATAAAAATCAGATCTTTACTCATCAGATTATTCAAAAACAAGATAAACATTATGAGAAATGATAATCCAGCAAAACTATACAACAAAGTAATCAAAATCAAAACAATAAAATCAAATATAAACACATCAATTCAATACACAAAATCAAGATCTGAGCAATAATGATCAAATTAAAACCCCAAATGATTGCAAAAAACTCACCTTTTTTTTTCTCCTCTACAGAGAGATCTATGCACTCCACAGAGAAGAAAAATGAAAAGGCTATTATTCACAAAACTGGCCAAATATGAAAGAAAGAGAAAGAGAAAAAGGGGGTATTGCAAAGCTGGCCAAATATGAAAGAAAGGGAGAGAGAAAAGGGGTTACAGCAAAAAGGAAGTGAATAATTGTAGTAATGGGGTTCCAAGATTGTGGCTTTTGAGATTTGGGATTGGCTGGAAAATGATTGTATTATTGTAAAAGAAAAGATTTTTTTTTTTTTTTTTTTTTTTGTAGACACAAAGACAGTATATTTGGTAAAATCAAGAACGAGAAAGAGAAAGGTGTATGATGATGATGAAAGGATAGAGAGAGAAAGTATGTAAGGGGAGATGAAGAAGATATGAAATGATGATTTTTGAGCCTTTGATGAGAGAGAAAGAAAGACAGGTGAAGAGAGAGGAGGGGGTGTGTTGCACCGGCCATGCTGGCTTTTTCTTCAGGTTTTAGTTGTATTTTTGGATTTTTCTTGTTTTTTTTGTTCAACTTCTTTTCCTTTTTTATTCTTTTTTTTTAAAAAAAAAAAAAAATCTGTTGAGGTTTTCTTTTCTTTTTCTCTTGTAAATTATGTAAACAAAAGCCAACACCCGAGTGAGGACAGTGAGAGGCGACTGGGAACACTTTTTGATTGTGATGGGGCTTTATTAGGGATCGGCTTTTAGCCCGTTTTCATTTGACCCGGTAATGGATGGATTGACGAGGCAAATCCAAGATGAGGGTGTATGCTATTTGCAGATGGCATAGTTCTGATTGATGAGATTCGCAGTGGAGTTAACGCTAAGTTGGAAGTTTGGAGACACACTTCCGTACCTTGAAGTCTAAAGGATTCAGCTTAAGCAGGACTGAGATAAAATATTTGGAGTGCAAGTTCAGTGGCATAGCACATGAGGCTGGAGTTGAAGTGCGGTTTGATGTTCAGGTCATTTTAAAGAGAGGAAGTTTGAAGTATATTGGGTCTATTATCCAAGGAGATGGGGAGATTGATGATGTTGTCACACATCATATCATCGGCGCTCGGTGGATGAAATGGAGGCTTAAGTCCGGAATCTTTTGTGATAAGAAAGTGCCCCCAAAACTTAAAGGCAAGTTCTATAAAGTGGTGGTTCGACCCTACTGTGTTGTATGGAGCGGAGTGTTGGCTAGTCAAGAAAGCTTATTGAGGTAGAGGTAGGCTGGTGAAATGTTGGGGAGAGGTGATAAGACAATATACATGGCACGATTCCGGAACTACAGGGACATGACCTTAGATAGGAAGTTATAGAGGACACAGATTAGGGTAAAAGGCTAGTAGGTAGTAGAGTGTTGTCTCGCTAGTAGTTATAGTACTCATATGATTTCTTGCCCTTCGATGTTTGTTATTATCTATTGTTTCTTGTACTTCTTGTAGGTACTATTCCTTTTTTCATATGCTTTGACAAGGCTTATTCACTTCCATTATTTCTTTTTCTGCTTGTCTGGGTTTACTTTTCTAGAGCCGACAATCTATCGGAAATAGCCTCTCCACTTCTGAAGGTAGAGTATAATTTGTTCTTGCCTTGGAAGTACATAAGGGTCCACAGGAAGACAAAAAGACCTTGGGGTAGTTCAAGAAGAAGATGGCATGCTAAGTGTAGACATAAAATGATAAGCAGGGCTAAATATACTACTGGAAAATTTTCCCACGGTCTGCGTACACGCTATCCTTTCAGACTCCACTTGTGATACTATACTGAATATATTGTTGTATTTTGTAAACAAAATATAAAAAACAGTAACTAATGTCTGGCAAATCACTAATTGTGTATACAAAAAGGTTTTTGCTAGGAAAAATACATTTCTTTTAGCAGGAAAATGATATAAAGTAGGAGTAAATAGAATTACAATCAGTGCATGAAGATTTGGGATTATGTTCAAATTTTGTGCTTCAATTTTGTTTTGTTTTCTTGAGCCGTAAATATTTTCTTTGGTAAATAAAATCTTTACTTATAAAACAAAAGTAAAATCGAAAAAATAACTTGCACCATTAGCTGCTATTTATATTGAATTAAATAATTTCATTTTAAAGGAAAAAAGTTAAATTAAATATATATCATATTTGATTATGATAAAGAAATGTGAAATTGGTAAACTAAATTTCCAGAATTAAGTTAGAGGAAAAGGAATTTACTCACTCCCATAGTATGCATATATAATTAATTCTCAGTTTGAGGAATTAGGTCAGCAATATCTTTCTCAGCTGGACACATGTTTATAATTCTTTTCATGATTTTCGATTTTTCTTTTAATCAAGTTCGAATCATATATGAATAAATGAATAACACAAGGAAAAATAAACACAAATGTAAAAAAGGAGACACAAAAACATGGTTGGTTTGAGTCTTTTTCTCTTTTTCTTAATGAATAGGAACTATATCAATGTCACAAACATGCTTTTTCTTCAATCCAAAAATAAATAAACCGGTCCTCCACACGCTGCTTCATGTGATTTTTGAACTGTCAATTTTAATGTTGGTACTCTTTTCTTCTTTTCCTTATCCATAGTTGGTTTGGTAGTAAATGTAATTAAATTTGTTAGAAAATATGTTTGTTCCTTGTTGGTTGTGTTAGGTATCTAATGATGTTTTTAGTAAATTCTTTTACGTGATATCAAAATTAAATATTAGTAAAATCATTTGAACATTCACGTTTTCTCTTCATATTTATCGCTCGAGGACTTCTCTATCTCAACTATGTTCATGGAGTTGTTCTGGACTTCATTTTCGATTGAGTCCCACATCAGTCGAGGCTTGCATCACATGTTTTTTCTTGTATGATCTTGGTTATGTTCACCTTTTGAACTAGTTTTTAAATTGAATTGAGCCTCCATCTTATATTGTCTATGTTTCAGATGTCCAGTCATGGATACGTAAGGGGTATTAAGTTTCACGTCAATTGGGGCTTGAATTTTATTTGCTATCTGGTATTGGACAATCTTCATTTCTTGAAGTATAACTTTTGGAGTTTGCTATGCTTAATATGCATTCTTATCTTTCTCAAATCAGTGTCAATTGATCCAAATTCACTCATTAGCTTGGTGAGTCTAATCTATTCCTCCCTACTTCAAGTTCGCTCTCGTTATGCCTCCCCTTTCTCACTACTACAAAGGAGGAGGAGGAAAAAGCAAAAGATGGAATCTCCAAATCTAGATGTAACACATAAATAAGATTTTACGTATGAAAAAATGCCAGAGAATGCACTTTTTCCTCATCAATTATATAGAATTTTTAAAGGAATTTATGATATTTCGAGCTGCATCGTTCTTTATCTTAAACTTTTAGGTCGATTGCTCATATTCTTTTACATAATTTAATAATAATTGTATTCATATCATTATCAAATGTGTATTTATTATACTTTTCTTTGATTGAATTGTTTGGAAGACACCCTAGAGTGGGCCGAAAGTGGTCTCCAATAACGGATGTCCAACCGACTTTTCGTCCTTGGCCATCTACATCGATTGAAAAAGAAAAAAGACAATCTTAAATGCAAATTGAAAATTTAGGTAAAGAAAACTAAGTATTCAACTCCTCACGAATTTGTAGAAAATAGAAGAGTTTTACCACTCTTCAGTATTATAGACAAATCTCTGCAGCAACATCGTTTGTACAGATATTTGTTCAAATAAGAATACTGAATCATAATCAAGTTTGTATGAAGGGCTAACTTTGCGGTGAAAGAAAAAATCGTAACGACTATCAAAGAGTATGATAGGATGGATGGAATCCATTCATCTTTAATTAACTAAATGTATCGGGTTGACTTGTGAGAATGGAGAAACACATGGTAGTGAACGCTTTCCCTTTAATGGGCCTTACATGAGTTGCTTTTATGACATAATCTTTTTATTTCCTTCTATAAACAAATTAATTTGGGTTAAGTATACTAACCTAAGTATATACAAAATAGATGTAGCAAACCATGAGGCAAAAACATTGAAATTATACATCTTGGAAATATTTTAGAAGAACAAAAACAAAATAATATTTTTGTGTCCCCATAAGAAAGTCTTGAAAATCCTTAATTTCCATGCACGAATAATCACCCCTATTTGGCATCTGCTATACTCCTTTCTTTTTCCAATTATTTAACCTTATTTTACAAGTTTATAAGAGCACTTAATGAGAACATCATGTGGCGTTTAGTATTTTTAAATAGGCACTTTTTAATAATTAGAAATTTAGCACTTTTAATATTACGATCACTGTCCCTTTGTAGAAAAAAATGACAAAAATGGTTCCTTAATTTTTGGAGTTGGTTCAAAGTAGCCCCTTAGATATACTCCTCAGTAGTTTTGGTCCTTTAAGTTTGTCAAAAATGAGCATTTTTATTACTTTAATAAACTCCAGTAATTAGATTTATTGAAAACTTCAAAAAAAAAAAAATCAGGAATATATGGTTGATAAAATCGTAACAACACAAAGGAAATAATTGGCTTTCGCAAGTATAAACTTTCACTATCCTCAATTTCACCAACTTTAATTAGCAATTTTTATACTACGTTTTGATTATCGAGATATGTGATAAAATGTTAAAAATTAAATATGTTGGGAACGTCACACTCCCTATTTTGACTCGAATTCCAGTTAGCGGAGATGCATACAAAATGTTATTATCCTTGGATCAGAAAAGATAACACTAACATCTTTACGCCATCCATAAGTCCATAAGTATAGACAATTATCTTACTAATATTTTAAACTTTAAATAGAAATTTCAGATAATAGTCACATAGCTTTCCTATGATTAGCCATTTGAATAACATAAAACCCTAAATGAAGCGGACGGCTTGGCCGGTTGCAGACTACAGATGAATGAAAATGACATTTCAAAATTTAAAAAATTAATTAGTTAAAGGAATATAAAACTTAGCCTCCAAGTGTAACTTATTAGTAAAGGATTGGATTAAAATTGTTGATAAAAAAATTCAGACATTCTTCTGGGTGCTCTAGTTTTGAATATGACATTTCATGGAGTATTAAGTAGTGACACCTGTGAATTTTTAACAGAGTAATAATCTAAATTTGTAAATGATACTGTCACATATTTTAACATGATAATTGAGCAGACATGAGTTCTTATTACAAGTCTCACTATTGTGCATTTATCAAGAAGTATTTTCATGAACACACGTTATAATAAAAAGTACGAGACCTCCAGGAAAGGATTTTTTTTATAGATTAATTACATAAACGCTTATCCGTTCATAACATTTCCAACGCGTTTGGTAGGAAAATTGCTCGAAAAATCCACACATTGTTTTGAAAGAAAGGGAACTCTTTTCCACTAAACTTTGGGAAAAGATTTTTTCTTTTTTAATTAGAGAAAATACTTATTTATATATATCTTTTTTTTTTTTCCTTCCCCAAAAAAGCTGGTGCAAACTGCAAAGACATGACTTATTGGCGCAATAAGGGAACAAAATATGGACTTTAGGAGAATTCAGTATTGGCAGCCACAAGAGGCTTTAAAGTGCATGCTTCTTATTGTCCCAAGAAGGTAATAAAAGTTAATAAAGCAACTGAGGACCCCCACCCTACCCCGCATCCTTTGCCTACTTTTTAGTTTACCATCTCGTATTCGATACCTGTATTATAGTATTATGGTCTTGATTAATGCGAATTTGCATTGTATAAGGCTCATTGAAGAGGAAGAGCTCCTTACGTACTAAGATCTTTTTTCATGCCCATGTGACAGAACATTTCTGTCGGAAATTGACTGGTTAGAAACATTTCCGACAGACTTTCTGATGACAATCTAACGAGATATAACAATAACATATCCAGTGTAATTCCACAAGTGTGGGTGTAAGCAGATCTTACCCCTACCTTGTGCACGTACAGAGACTGTTTCCGATAGACCCGTAGCTCAAGGAAAGCATGAACATAACAATTATGGAAACATAAACATTAACAACAACAAGATAGCAAGCATAAGACATTCTAACGGAAACGTCCATGGAAAAATATTCACTACTTTTATAGTATTATTAGAATTCATCAGAAACATTTTAAGAGTGAAGAAATATGATTGATCATTTCACCACAATCTTTGATGTTTGCCTCCTTTGCCCTACCATACCCAGTAGTCCACTAAGCTGACAAGTACAATACAACCATCAATTTCAATAAAATAAAAAGTACAACTCCAGCCTTGAATTGTTTTAATCAATCACAATTCACAACCATATTCATTGAAGCAATATACAAAGGTTTGCGTGTATAATATTATCCACTATATGTTTCTTTGCAGAATATGTGTAAATTTAGTTTAAAATGATTTTTGTTAATATAGCTGAAACTTGAAGGTAGGGTAATAAGGGTATATGGATGCAAACTCGCTACCAAAACAAAAACAAGACCTTTTTTACAAGGAAAGATAGAACACACATTTCATTTTTGAATTAATACCCCTCTCTTTCCTCAAAGTGATTCTTTTCCGTTAGATTTAGTGATTTTACTGTTTTTTCTTATATTCAAACAGTAGCATACACATTATTTTATGCAAGTACTATTGATCTACTGTTACAACTCGGCTTGTAAGAATGTAGGATTATATCGATTTTAAGAGTTTGCTTTTTGTCGCAAATTGATATTTATTTCATATTCATTTGGCCTATATATACTAAATACCGTTTCTAAAAATCATAAGGGAAAAAACAAAAACAAGACCTTTTCTACAAGGAAAGAAAGAACACACGACTTTCGTTTTTGAATACCACTCACTTTCCTCGAAGTGAGTTATTTTTCGCGAGATTTAGTGATTTTACTATTTTTTATTACATTCAAAACAGTAGCATACACATTATTTATGCAAGCACTATTGATCTACTATTACAACCCGGATTGTAAGAATGTAGGATTATATCGATTTTAAGAGATTACTTTTTGTCTCAAATTGATATTTATTTCATAGTCATTTAGCTTACATATGTCTAAATACTGTTTCTAAAAAGAATAAGGGCAAAAACAAAAACGAGACCTTTTCTACAAGGAAAGAAAAAACACACGACTCTCCTTTTTGAATACCACTCATTCCTCAAAGTGATTCTTTTCCTCTAGATTTAGTGATTTTACTGTTTTTTCTTATATTCAAACAGTAGCATACACATTATTTTATGCAAGTACTATTGATCTACTGTTACAACTCGGCTTGTAAGAATGTAGGATTATATCGATTTTAAGAGTTTACCTTTTGTCGCAAATTGATATTTATTTCATATTCATTTGGCCTATATATGCTAAATACCGTTTCTAAAAATCATAAGGAAAAAAAACAAAAACAAGACCTTTTCTACAAGGAAAGAAAGAACACACGACTTTCGTTTTTGAATACCACTCACTTTCCTCAAAGTGAGTTATTTTTCGCGAGATTTAGTGATTTTACTATTTTTTATTACATTCAAAACAGTAGCATACACATCATTTTATGCAAAGCACTATTGATCTCTCTTGTTACAACCCGACTTGTAAGAATGTAGGATTATATCGATTTTAAGAGTTTACTTTTTGTCACAAATTGATATTTATTTCATAGTCATTTAGCTTATACATGTCTAAATCTTTGTTTCTAAAAAGAATAAGGGGAAAAACAAAAGCGAGACCTTTTCTACAAGGAAAGAAAAAACACACGACTCTCCTTTTTGAATACCACTCATTCCTCAAAGTGAGTTCGGTGTAGTATTATATCGAAAAATTAAGGGGGGAAAAAAAAACAAACTCAGATGCGCAACTCATCGGCGTATAATTCGGACAATTGCAGAGACCCTATATGTCTAAATACTATTTCTATAAAGAATAAGGGGAAAAACAAAAGCGAGACCTTTTCTACAAGGAAAGAAAAAACACACGACTCTCCTTTTTGAATACCACTCATTCCTCGAAGTGAGTTCGGTGTAGTATTATATCGAAAAATTAAGGGGGGGAAAAAAAAAAGCTCAGATGCGCAACTCATCGTCGTATAATCCGGACAAGTGCAGAGACCCAATATCAATGCATTGAGCGCAATAATCATCACAGCTTAATATGCACCAGCCGGGAATCGAACCCGGGTCTGTACCGTGGCAGGGTACTATTCTACCACTAGACCACTGGTGCTTCTTGTTTGTAAGCCCCTCACAAATCCTGAATTACCAATTGAGTCTCCTTTTGGTTAATTGAACACTAATTTTTTTCAGCCAAATGCATAAACAACCTCTTAATTTCCTGAGTGCGTGATTTTTTTTTCTTTCTTTCTTTGTCGCCTTATAGAGGTATTCTCAGCATGGACAGTGTCTATAGAGCTACCAACATTGTTACATGTGTTTCATTAATCCACCTTGAAGTGCAAATTTGTGCCAAAAAGAGATCCTGATCACGCTATCTTACCACAAATATTGAAGCTTTTTTGTTTTCTTTGCAAGACGACTTGCACTTAAGATGCAATTATCTTTTATGAGATCTAATAGTATAAACTTTTATAATTATCAGTGTAATGAAGTTAAACTCAGACAAAGATAAAAAGTAAGATGCAAATAATGTCAAATAAACACTTCAAGAAGAAAATAACCAATATATTGCAAAATGAACTCTTTTCAAGAAGGTTTACACCACATAAGTTCTTTTAGTATATAGTATCCACCAATGACATGATTATTTTTTCTTCTTATTCATAAAACACCAAGTCTTATTCTAAACATAGGATATTACCAAAGATACATAAGATCATGAAACTTATATAACCATTCTCTTTTATATCCATTTTAGCATGTCCATTTTATTTTAAGAAGAACATGGGCATGGAAATGCACAACAAGGATAGCAAGGGCAACGCTCCATTCTTCGTCGTCGCAATTCGCCAGAAACTTCCTTTGATGGAAGAGTAATATTATTGTGATTTTCAACAATTTTAGATGATGTAATTGCTTCATTACCTCCAATAGTAGCAATTAAATTGCCATAATTAGATGAAGAGTTGCAGAGGAGGAAAAGGGTCATTAATAAAACCATGAATAACATAAGTATTAGTAGTGCATTTTTCCTTGCCATGGTTGATATATCAAGTTTATTTGTGTGTTAGTGATTACTGATATTAATTTCCTTCATGTAAATGGTTTATATAGGCGCTATTGGAAAAAATTCTTGTTATGTTTTCAAGATTCTTGTGAGTATTTTGAGTCCGGCAATAAAGCAATAAATTCATACTTGTGTGGTAAATTTTGAAAGGAAAAGAAATTGGTGGAGTTTTCAAGAGAATCTTTTAGGCCGTACATCAAAAATAAATAAGAAACTGTTTTATTTAATCAATCTCTTACTTGGAAAATGAGTCGATTATTCAAGACGTTTTGTTACTAGTTTGAATCTTCGTTGTCATTATATGTAACTTTCTTTCGTCGTCAACTTATCATATGAGACTTATTCGCATACCAGTGTTAGGCATACATGCATGCCATCTTGTATTAAGGGGATACACTTATCCGTACTGGATGTTTACACCAAATCATATAAATTTACTATAGTTAGGTGTTTTAGTGAGGCGAGAATGCAAGTTCATTAACCATGGTTAATTGCTAAATGTCTATAATACAACTACATGTCATACATCCATATGCTAGATATAAACACTTGTTACGGATAAGTTTTTGCCTATTTTAGTAGAAGGGACCTAGCATAACACCATTAGCTCACTAGGGGTTCAATGAATTATTAGACGTGTCAAATGGGCGGGTCGGGTTGAATTTAGACGGGTCAAAATGGGTTGAGTTAATCAATGGGCAGGTCACTTGGGCTGAAATCGGCTTAAAAGCGGGTCATAACCCATGCTTCAATTTTGCAATACAGCAAGTACAGGAACCACATTGAGAGACACAAACTTGGCAATTGCCAATGGCATCAAGATTAATATCACTTGTCTTCTGGGATAAGAGGGCTCTTTGCGTAATTGGATTATCAATAATAATATCACGTGAGCTACTAATTTGGTTGAAGCAAAGTGATGATAAAACTATGAAAAGAGCAAAAATTGCTATAGTGGTTCTTGCCATTGCACTAGATAGTATGCTATATTCAATATAGTTATGGAGTGCAAATTGAACTCTTTGCTCCTCCTTTATATAGAGCTCATCATGTGGAAATAGAAGCATTGCAAACCGGAAGGTCAAATCAGCCACTAAGCTCCTGCTATGTACGGGATCCGAGAAAAGATCGAACTGCATTATTTCATCATATATTTACAATTTGTCTTAACTTGCATTTCTACAAGAGGCTTTTTTCGCAACTTGAACCGTTGCGCTAAGCCTCCCCTTCTGTTCCATTTATGTGACACTATTTCTTACTAGTCCGTTCCAGAAAAAATGTCTCATTTCTATATTCGAAAATAATTTGATTTTAAACTTCTTATTTTATGTCTAATGGTACCTTTATAGCTACAACTCATGGCGTATTAACATCGTAATTTTTAAGTTTCAAAAATATTTCTTTCTTTTAAATTCCGTTTGACCAGTCAAACTCCGACACATAAATTGAAATGATAGGAATATGTGATTTAGATCTTTAAACCAAAATATTTAAATAATGCTTATGGATAAATGCAGGGCCAGTTCTATAAACAACTTGGTTGTAGTGGAGATTTCCAGCCCCTTTGAAAATAAATTGTCAACTTGTGAGAAGAATGCAAAGAATGGTTTATCATGGCTTATTCACTTTCGTTATTTTTATTTTCATAATTGCTTTGAATTGTTTGCCCGTATCTAACCATTCCTATGCCTTTTCTTGAGCCGAGAGTCTTTTGGAAACAGCCTCCCTACCTAAGGTAGGGGTAAGGTCTGCGTACACTGTACCCTCCCCAAACCTCACATTGTGGGATTCATTGGGTATGTTATTGTTGTTGTTGTTGTTGTTGAGAAGAATACAGTTGTTGTTGAGAAGAATACAATGTAAGTAATTAATGAATTCACAAGCTAGCTTTGAAATTTGTGTTTAATGCTGATGTCGTGGATGATATCAGCAATGTCATTCTACTCTGCCGCTATAAATAGCTCATCTCACTCATGCACATTGTGAAAAAAATTATAGAGAATTTTGAATACAATAACAACATATCCAGTGTAATTTTATAAGTGGAGTCTGGAAAGAATAGAGTATACGTAGAATTAAGATAGGTAGTTCTTATAGGAAAAAGTTTCGATTTGTTACTATATACTTTGTGGAGGAGGTCTAGACTTATCCTCGGTTAAGAGTCGAATTTGTTTGAGTCCTTGCTCGTTACCAAATAAAGACATTTTTAGCTCAAAAGCTTAATGACAAGAACTCAAATGGATCCAACTTCTAAAGCAGGGTAATTCTAAACCTTTTCGTAAAGTACGGGGATAAATTTCAACCTTTTTTCCTTTTTAATAATGTATGACCCTCAAGGATTTTATGATAGTGCTCCATCCTGAAATATTCGATCCTTAAAATATATTGAATGCATCATTTTCACAACGAGTTGTATCCTATGAAAAGATACATTAAATTTTGAATCGCTCTTAATAAGTTCACCATCAATATTTGCAGAACCTTATGGCTAAACGAGTCCTGCAAATATTAAGATATTACAAAACTATACTCTTTTACCATCAAAGCAACTTGAAAGAGTTAGTATTCACATAACCAGAAAGGAGATGTAATAACATATTTTTAATGAGTTAGGGTGAAGAGGAACAAGCACCAGTGGTCTAGTGGTAGAATAGTACCCTGGCACGGTACAGACCCGGGTTCAATTCCCGCCTGGTGCATTAGCTGTGGTAATTATTGCGCTCAATGCAGTGGTAAAAGGGTCTCTCTGCAGTAGTCTGATACACAGGGCGATGAGCTGCGCATCTGAGCTATCCCCCCCCCCCCCCCCCCCCTTTTTTTTTTTTTTTTTTTTAAATTTTAAAGTTAATTTACGAAGTTCTATTTTTGTTGTGGAAAAAGATAAATTTGATGCTTATCATTTTTTTTTTTTTATAACCGGTGGATTTAGGATTTTGTATAAACGGTTTCAGATAAACATGACGAAAGTCGACAATAAAGTCCACATTAGGTATAGGAAGCGAGATTTGCTCGCTACTCTACTTTTTCTTCTTTTTTATTAGCTACTTCAAAATGAAGTCACCTTTTTAAGTCGCGCTCTTGATATCATGTAGGTCCGCCCCTGATAATAACAATTAATTACCGTATAAGAATAATGCATTAATTTTGTTATCTACATCTGCAGGGACTGCAAGATGTAGATAATTTATAATGTTTATAATTTTTTGTATAAGTGGTGGATTCGGGATTTGTATAAGCGGGTTTAGATAGACACGACGATAGCCAGCAATAAAATCAACATCAGGCATAGTGAGTGAGATTTGCTCGCTACTCTACTTTTTCTTCTTTTTCATTCGCTGCCTCAAAATGAAGTCACCTTTTGTAAGTCTGTGCTCTTGATATCATGTAGGTCCGCTGCCGATAATAACTATTACGGATTCAGAATTTTGTATAAGCGGGTTCAGATAGACACGACGATAGCCAACAATAAAATCAACAATAGTGAGCGAGATTTGCTCACTACTCTACTTTTTCATCTTTTTTATTCGTTACCGCAAAATGAAGTCACCTTTTTTTAAGTCGGTGCTCTTAATACCATGTAGATCCACCCCTGATGACAACAATTAATTATTGTATAAGGAATAATACAGTAGTTTTTTTGTTCTAAATCATGCAGGGACTGCAAGAATATCCAAGTCTCTTGTCTTTTTCATGTCTTGATTCTGCAGCCTCAAAGATTCTTTAAAATTCTCATAAAGACAAAATCACATTGTAAATTTAGATATATTGTTATACTAGACTGCTAATATCAAAGATATATCTCTTGGAAATGACATAAAATTAGACCTTGTGCTATAGATAGACTCCATCACATATACTATATAAACCATTGGATAAAGACTAAGATTATTCATCATTATAGCCACTTAAACTTTTGAATCATGGCAAACAAAAACACTGTGTCCATTTTTGCACTTTTCATGAGCTTTTCCCTACTTTTCTACATTTGCAACTCTTCTTCTGCTAATGACAATTATTTAAGTGATAAATTTGCAACTATTGATAATTATTTTACTCCAGTGACAAAGGGCTTTTTTGCTGAGCTTCAACGTAGAAAAATGGAAATTTGCTCTTGTACACCTTGTTGTTACATATGCCCATGCCCTACTTCTTAAAACTGGCCATATAATAAAGCCGGAGTTCAACTTATATACGCCGACAGGGCAAAAAATACTACAATATATATGCACCCCTGTTTTTGCTTTATATTCGTATGAACGTGACTGTTTAGGTACAATGTGTCCTAGACAAGTCAATCTATGTAATAACCTTTCGTATGTAGTATGAATAAAAGTTTCCTTTTGATCAACAAAAAACAGAAGGTCTCTCTAATACATGTTTGTAGCAGGATGTCGTAACCTGCCTTGATTTAAAGATTGCAGATTCGATCTTTTATGGAGGTGCATATATCTTTGGGGTGATCTGATAGCGTAAAAGTTATTTACACTATCGGTGGAAATCAGTTAAACTCAGAGAGACTACAGGCTAGCTACTTCCAACTTCATCGGTTTCTTCCTTTTTTTTTTTTTTTTTTTTTTTTTAGGTATTTTCCTATGTGATGGTGATGTCCTGTTAAAAATAAATTAGATGGTGCATTGATGAATAGTCTTTAAACCAGAAGTTCCGAGTGTTTGAATTGTATAATTAAAAGAATAAAAAGCTTAAACCCTTTTGTGTAGGATCTTTTTGTTCCTTTAAAGGATGCATTAAAGCATTACTTATTAACCTTAACATTTCATTGAGAACATATATAGCTCGAAATTTGAGATCCAACAACTCTCCTCGATATCATTCGATTAATTAATCGTAAACTCAAACATAAGCATACATTTAGTAAAAAAGAATATGAGGTGCCCGTAAGGTAAATTAAGTACCAACAAAGGACGGCATAAACTGCAAATCCTAAAAATGCATACTTTACCCATATAGACATTAATGAAGGAGTCTCGAAGAGATTATTAATTAGATAATGTAAAGAGTGAGTTTACAACTCATTAAGCATCATGGATATTTTCTGCGACGTGGCTGCCACGTCTTCTAATCAATCCTATTAAGTTTATGTCGACGTGACGTGTCATGTCTTAACCCGTGCATCTGAGCTTTCCTTTACCTTTTTTTTTTAAAAAAAAAAAATTATTTTAAGAAGTTCTATCTTTGTTGTTGAAAAAGATAGAATATACGTTTATAATTCTTTTTACACTATCATATAAAAGATGCACCATCACGTTAAAGATGACCGATAACAAACCATGGCGGATTCATGATTTTGTGTGAGTGGGTTCAGATAGACACGACAATAGCTACCAATAAAGTCACCATCGGGTGTGTGTATACACACACACGCATATATATATATAGATACTGCAAGCGATCGAGATTTGCTCGATACTCTACTTCTTTTCTTTTTTATTCGCTATCTCAAAATGAAGTCACATTTTTTAAGTCGGCGCTTTTGATACCATGTAGGTCCGCCCTCAATGACGACCATTAATTACTATATAAGGAATAATACAGTAATTTTTTTGTTCTAAATCAGGCAGGGACTCCAAGTATTGTTGGAAAAATATTAGAGATGATCACATTAAGAAGAACAACTAATAGAGAAATAAAATTTTGTAATAATAATAGAGATAAGACAGAGTTAAAATTAGAAAACACAGTTCAAGGCACACTATGGATGATACTGTCTTCAGAGTAGATTTCTGTCGCTATCCCGGTGCTAATAGCAAAGTGACGTTTTACTCCAAGATACACCGCACCACTCAGGAATTCTTCTAATGTGCACTCAAATAGAAGTTCCGGACAATCTTTTTAATCTCTTCGCTTTAGTAAAAAGGAAGAGGCAAGAATGCAAATTTTATGTTGTAGGAATTTTTTGTATTGCTGGAATTTTGTGTTGTTCAAATTTTTTCTAAGTGTTGAAAATCTACAGCAGACCTATTATTTATATGGTGTAGAAAATAACTAACACACCTTTTCAAAGAAAGAATGTACCCCTTAAGATTGGATGACACCTTTTCACAATGAATAGTTGTACCCGGATAACACCTTTTTACAATATATTGTGTCTTTTCAAAAGTATGTTTAAATTTTGAATCACTTGTAAAATAAATTCCAACAAGAATATCCAAGCCTTTGTCGTTTTCATTTCATGGATAATTCTGCAGCCTCAAAGATTCTTTAAAATTCTCATAAAGACAAAATCACTTTGTAAATTTAGAATAATGTTATACTATTCTGCTAATTTCAAAGATATATTTTTTGTAAATGACACAAAATTTGATCTTATACTACAGATATACTCCATCACATATACCATATAAACCACTGAATAAAGGCTGAGACTATTAATCATTATAGCCACTTAAACTTTTGAACCATGGCAAACAAAAACACCGTGTCCATACTTGCAATTTTCATAGTTTTTTCCTTATTTTTCTTCAGTTGCAACTCTTCTTCTGATGATGATGATGGAAATTATTTAACTGATAAATTTGCAACTATTGGCAATTACTTTACTCCAGTTTCAAAGGGCTTTTTTGCTGAGCTTCAACGGAGAAAATTGGATTTTTGCTCTTGTGCACCTTGTTGTTACACATGTCCATGCCCTACTTCTTAAAATTGGCTCTATATATACGTAATAAAGCAGGGATTCAACTTATATACGCTGACAATGTAAATCCGACCACTTTCTTATGAAGGGTGGCTACATGTGCTGATACCTTTCTGATGACTTGATAGTGTGAAAAATTATTTACACTGTCGGCGAATATTAGTTTAACTCTGAAATTAAAGTCCCTAATGCTATATCATGTACCCCTATTTTTGTTTTATTTCGTATGAACGTGATTGTTTAGGTACTATATGTATCCTAGACAAGTCGATCTATGTAATAACCCTTCGTAGTATGAATAAAAGTTTCCTTTTGATCAACAAAAGAAAAAGGCCACCCTTATAATTGTTTGTAGTACTAAGTAGGTTGTCGTAACATGTCTTATTTTCAAGATTACAGATCCGATTTCTTACGGAGTAGTTGTTATATGTAATATTACATATTTATGTCACATAATCGTTAGTAATATTTGGGTCTTCTGAAGTAACAAATTAGTTAAATTATATAATTCCCTAATTTTAAGTCATTAAGGAGTGCTTTTGTCTTCATCGTTCTTCCTTGATGGGCTAGTACTATATATTATGGGTGTGGATCAGTGATATATTAAAGTTATTATCTTATACTATAACAAGTAAGACATATGAAAGTCAATGATATATGCTTATTGCAATCTTTTGTTGTAAAAATATCGAGAATTAACTGAACCAATACCAAAGAACCGAGAGAACCGAGACAATATAATTGGATAGTTTGAAAGATGACGCTTTAATTGGTTATACGTGATAGATTAGCCAACCAAAAAAAAAAAAAAAAAGAGAGAGAGAGAGAGAGAGAGAAAATGATACCTTGTGGCCACTTACAAATTGAATTGAAAGAAATGATCTTTTTAGATCTCTTGTGTGTAAAAATGAAATATATTATTTGTAAAAATGAAGATATCTTGTAAAAATGCCATAAAACTAAAAACAAATTTTCAAAGGGCTACAAACGCACTTCTCCCCCTTGATGTATTTGATCGCCAAGAATTACTATTGAGGAACTCTTTAATATTTCGAATTGAACTTGAAGAATAACGTCTCTTCATCACTTCGGTTTTTAGAAAGAGAATATTTGATGTCTTGATCTCTTCATTTGTGCCGATGACTTATGACATTTTCGAGATACCTCTTTAATCGGATATATGTACCCCTTTTTGTGTGCAGCCAGGGTTTTTCGTGGAATAGCCTCGAAAAAACTCTAACAGACGAGTCCGGAGCCAAAATGGCTTATTTTTACAGCCATTAGACAAAAATAGTATGCTTTTTTTTTTTTAGACCAAAATGGGTATTTCGTTGGATAACCAACGAAATACCCACACAACGTACTGTTCCGTGCCGGTGAATTTCTTGCATTTCGCTACATGTGTAGCGAAATGCAAGAATTTTTTTTTTTTTTAATTTTCCTTTGCATTTCGTGAATCAATTCACGAAATAGGCATTTTTAATTTTTTTTTTTTTTTTTTTTGCAATTCGTGTAATTAAAACTGTTTTTTTTTTTTTTTTTTAGCATTTCGTGATGCAATTCACGAAATGGATTTTTTTTTTATTTCGTCAATTAAATGAACGAAGTTGATACGAAATGCAAAAAATTGCAAAAAAAAAAAAAACAAAAAAGCCTATTTCGTGATTTGATTCACGAAATGCAAGGAATTTTTTTTTTATTTTCCTTTGCATTTCGTGAATCAATTCACGAAATAGGCATTTTTTTTTTTTGCAATTCGTGAAATTAAAACTGTTTTTTTTTAAAATTAAAAGGGAAAAGTATTCAAAACACACTCAAACTATGGCCAAATTTGCCATAACACACCTCAACTTTGCGGGGGTCCTATGACCCCCCTGGACTTATTTTTTGTGTATTATTTTCGCTTTCAACCGGACAAAGTCACTCAAACGAAGTTTGAGTGTATGCACGCGCTCATAAAATTAAAATCGACGGGTATTTTCATTATTTTGGTTTCCAAAATTTGAAATCCAAAATTCTCTCTCACCTTCCACTCGATTTCGCCATATTAATCACTCAAATACCATTTTAAATCGCAAATCAAAGTGTGAATCATAGTTAAACTAACTTTAGGTGGTAACATCGCGGTGGATTTTGACCCGAAATCGTCGATTGATCTTCAAGCTTTTAGTGAACCGAAAAATACCAGGTTAGTCTTGTTCTTTGTCGTATTTGTACGCATAAAGTTTATTTTTTTCCATATTATATAGGATTTATGAAATTGTCGTATGAATTTCTAGGGTTTGTTAAAAAATTATGGGTTTTTCCTAGTTTAAATTGGGGTTATTTGGGGTTAAGAGATGTGTAATCTTATGTCGTGTAGTATTACCGTTGTAATTGCGTCCAATTTATTTTCACCCAAAATGTGATTTTATACACCGTTTGGCCTTGTATTGTC